>NC_092633.1:19772976-20020521 GCF_039555335.1 Amphiura filiformis | reverse complement strand
CGATATTGGTATTTTAACAGGATTCCTTGCTAAATGCCAATATTTAAGCATAGCCTCTCATGTCGAAATACTAGACTATGCCATAGTCGAATTTTATTAAAAATATGTTATTATTAGTCATGATGAACCCATTTCGTTGAACTCAAAATTATACTGATGTTTATTAAAATTAAAGTATTCAACAGTAAAATGGTCATAAAGAGTTAAAAATATCAGACGATTAGTGACAATAAAAGTAATTGAATGCAACATTCTGCATAATTATAACGGCTCATTTTAATACTGAACAACTCTGATTTTGGAATCTACCAGTTTATTGATAGCGAACCCCGAAATTTCGACTATGAACTTTGAATTGTAAGCAGAACTTTACCCCCTGGACTTTGCTCTCTAAAAACACACTGTCAAGCATACTTGTTTATCAGTCCATTAACCACAAGTACTAAGCATGGACGCGCTAGATGTTTGATGAGAGATTAACTTTCGCGTCAACACAAAAGCGCCGCAAATACCACAGACAGTTGTTTACGGTGTAGTTAATGGTAATGGCGCGGGCCCAGACGATTTAAACCATAGCGAGGTATGGGCGACCAATCACAAGGCAGATCCATTTAAAGATGCATTACATCATGGACAATTTTAGTTAGGCCAGAAATTGGCCTAACTCTCCATAGAGTCCCGTGTTAAAAATCTTAACCGCAAGGCAATGTCAGTGGTCCACTTGGGAAGCTAACAAACAGAGGGAGTAGGGTGACTGATCAGATGTGAAAATCTATCAATTGTGCACACATTAATTAAATCAGAGTTTTAAGCTTAAATACAATATCCAGAGTATGCACAATGGGCAAGTGGACTACGGGGTAGTCTAGTCGAAATACTAGCATTTCAGTAATAGTGCCAAAATATTGGCATTATCGCCGGGTCTCTTGCTTAATATCAGCATACTGAGTTTATTTCTGAAATAGCATCGTTTCATGACAAGTCTTTAAAATGACTGATGCCACCCAAAGAGGTTATGTTTAGAATTAGGATTTAGAGTGGGCTTAAGGGTTAGAATTATGAGATAAGGGTTGATATCATAGGATTAATTTAGGGTGACGACCACTATTCTAAAATCACAGCATTGCTCACATTTATGTTGTTCCTGTTGGCATTGTCGAAATATCGGTATTTATTATTGAAGTTGCTCGTGATTGCTCACCAAGATACCGATATTTCAGCAGAATATATCAGCTGAATATTCTGGCATTTTCGTAGTGCTATTATTTTGACATGACGTTATCCCGACCCCGGGATCCCGACACAATACATATCAGTAGAGGAATATCACTAGACAAAATTCTATTACTCAGCTCAGCACAGCCTCTTACCGAAATTAATGCCGCAATTTCTCTCTTGCCGAAATTTGGGCATTTCAGTAGAATATAATTCCTTGCTAAATACCGAAATATTGGCATTTTCGCCGGGTCCCTTGATTAATATCGGCATGGTTTATTTCTGAAATACCGTCGTTTTATGACAAGTCTTTAAAATGACTGCTGCCACCCAAAGAGATTAAGGCTAGGGTTATGTTTTAGAGAGTTAGGATTTAGAGTTGGCTTACGGGTTAGAATTATGAGATAAGGGTTGAGGTCATAGGATTAATTTAGGGTGACGACTACTATTCTAAAGTAGCTCTCGGCATAGTCTCCACGTGATGCGCGTCTTTTGCCTAAATGCCGGTATTTCAGTATGGTCTCTTGACTGAATGTTTCTGTCCCAAATATTGGCATTTTACTGGGGTTATAGCCCAAATACCGGTAATTCATGGTTCTGCATCCCTTATTGGCCCCATACCGGCATTTTGCAATGAAGAGTGTTTTGCGGTATATCATTATGGTCTCTTGACTGAATGTCTCTTTGTCCAAAATATTGGCATTTTACTGGGTTTATAGCCCAAATACCGGTAATTCATGGTTCTGCATCCCTTATTGGCCCCATACCGGCATTTTGCAATGAAGAGTGTTTTGCGGTATATCATTATGGTCTCTTGACTGAATGTCTCTTTGTCCAAAATATTGTCATTTTACTGGGTTTATAGCCCAAATACCGGTAATTCATGGTTCTGCATCCCTTATTGGCTCCATACCGGCATTTTGCAATGAAGAGTGTTTTGCGGTATATCAGTATGGTCTCTTGACTGAATGTCTCTGTCCAAAATATTGGCATTTTACTGGGTTTATAGCCCAAATACCGGTAATAAAATAAATAAATGTCGTTTGATTTAACGTGCGCTTCAGCTAGGTATGGCCTAATTATCAGCACACTTCAACAATTATTCCGCTGCCATTAGGATATATCAGAATCATTTCCACTTCACCAAGTCCGCAACTGATGCGCAGGTACTCTCAGCGACTTAGATTGTGATTACCCCCAGCAGCTCCCCATTTTACACCTGGGTGGAGTGAAGCAATTGGGAATTAAGCTATCTTGCTCAAAGACGCAACACGCTGGCCGTGGTGGGGCTCGAACCCGCAACCTTCCGATCATGAAGCTCGCGCCCTAACCATTGGGCCACCGTGCTTCATGGTTCTGCATCCCTTATTGGCCCCATACCGGCATTTTGCAATGAAGAGTGTTTTGCGGTATATCAGTATGGTCTCTTGACTGAATGTCTCTGTCCAAAATATTGGCATTTTACTGGGTTTATAGCCCAAATACCGGTAATTCATGGTTCTGCATCCCTTATTGGTCCCATACCGACATTTTGCAATGAAGAGTGTTTTGCGGTATATCAGTATGGTCTCTTGACTGAATGTCTCTGTCCAAAATATTGGCATTTTACTGGGTTTATAGCCCAAATACCGGTAATTCATGGTTCTGCATCCCTTATTGGTCCCATACCGGCATTTTGCAATGAAGAGTGTTTTGCGGTATATCAGTATGGTCTCTTGACTGAATGTCTCTGTCCAAAATATTGGCATTTTACTGGGTTTATAGCCCAAATACCGGTAATTCATGGTTCTGCATCCCTTATTGGCCTCATACCGGCATTTTGCAATGAAGAGTGTTTTGCGGTATATCAGTATGGTCTCTTGACTGAATGTCTAGTCTCTGTCCAAAATATTGGCATTTTACTGGGTTTATAGCCCAAATACCGGTAATTCATGGTTCTGCATCCCTTATTGGTCCCATACCGACATTTTGCAATGAAGAGTGTTTTGCGGTATATCAGTATGGTCTCTTGACTGAATGTCTAGTCTCTGTCCAAAATTTTGGCATTTTACTGGGTTTATAGCCCAAATACCGGTAATTCATGGTTCTGCATCCCTTATTGGTCCCATACCGGCATTTTGCAATGAAGAGTGTTTTGCGGTATATCAGTATGGTCTCTTGACTGAATGTCTCTGTCCAAAACAGGGGTGGAATTTCGTAAAGTGCCACAGGAGTCCAAGTGGATTCTCGCAAGAGAGTTTTGCGAGAGTCCATGGATTCCCGTAAATGGATTCTTGTTGTACAATCTTGCGGGAGTCCAAAAGGTATTATATGTAGGCCTACGTAAAATGCATTCAAACAAACTAACAAATAAACTAACAAAAATATATGTGTCATCATACTCTCACTTCCATATATGTCATTGCATCTTTGGCGACTTTTCCTTTATATTTTGCAGGCTTTGAGTTTTAAGGCGTGTTGAACTTAAACATAAGTTCGCTGATCCGATCATTTCCAGCGAGAGTCCACATGGACTCTCGCAATAGGATTTTACGGGAGTCTCTGCGAGAGTCGACTCTCAGACTCCCGCGAAATTCCACCCCTGCAAAATATTGGCATTTTACTGGGTTTATAGCCCAAATACCGGTAATTCATGGTTCTGCATCCCTTATTGGTCCCATACCGGCATTTTGCAATGAAGAGTGTTTTGCGGTATATCAGTATGGTCTCTTGACTGAATGTCTCTGTCCAAAATATTGGCATTTTACCGGGTTTATAGCCCAAATACCGGTAATTCATGGTTCTGCATCCCTTATTGGCCCCCATACCGGCATTTTGCAATGACGAGTGTTTTGCGGTATATCAGTATGGTCTCTTGACTGAATGTCTCTGTCCAAAATATTGGCATTTTACTGGGTTTATAGCCATACCGGTAATTCATGGTTCTGCATCCCTTATTGGTCCCATACCGGCATTTTGCAATGAAGAGTGTTTTGCGGTATATCAGTATGGTCTCTTGACTGAATGTCTCTGTCCAAAATATTGGCATTTTACTGGGTTTATAGCCCAAATACCGGTAATTCATGGTTCTGCATCCCTTATTGGTCCCATACCGGCATTTGGTAACAACCCAGCAAACATACAATCGGCCCGATACTGGCTCTATAAAAGCTGCTATAAAGGACCAAGAATGGCAGCCTGTATTGGTCCGACACGGTCGTGCACACGGGCATTCGACTGGCCCAATAGATATTGCCAGCACTGGGCCAAAATGGGTTGAAATTGGCCCAGTAGAGGTCCAATTTATTCAATACTGTACTGGGCCAATATAATATTGCCAATATATTCCCATTATGCAACCGTAAGCAAACGGTAATGGTCCAATTTTGGTCCTTTTTATTTTATTTCATTTTGGTCCACGTCTAGCTGTGGAATATTCTTCTATTCATTCCTCGATTATCCGGTTGGTTCAGGCATTATTGGTCAGTTTCACCTGTTGAACCAGATCTCCTTCTTTATAAAGGAGACCTACAGGTTACTTGCACTCAGCACAATTGAATATGTGTTAACTGATGTGCAAAGTATTAAAGGTCGATACCAAACCAAGCTCACAAAACTGAGCCATTGATAAATGAAATATATATTCTATGGTGTCATCAGATAAAAATTATGCCTTGCTCACATAGATTTTTTACAAGGCAGTAAATGAAATATTCGGAACAAGCGCAAACTCACTGCCTCTTTATAATAATAAATAATAACATGTGGCCCTTCAAAATGAAGATGATATTAAATATTGTATTTTGATAGTAGAAAATGTCAGGGTTTCAAAACCACGCCCACATTAATGCAACATTGGGCCAATACAGGGCCGGCACTCGGGGGCCTACAAGCCCGGCCTACAAGTGTCTGCCGCAACTGGACCAGTATGTATGTGCCGGCTCGATGCCATATTCGGGTAGTCTTCAATTGGCCCAATAATGGACCAAGTACGGCACAGCTTATCCTGGTAAGAAAACGGCGGCCAAACATTGACCAGTATCGGATTTGTACTGGCGTTATACCGTCAGCCGTGTCCGGTATTGCCAGAAGTTGACCGGTTTAAGCCATTACTGGGCCAATACTATAATGTTTGCTGGGAAAGAGCGTTTTGTCAAATTAATATAGGCTTACTCTCTTGCTGAAATGCTAGAATGCCGATATTTTGGCGATTTATAGTAATGTTGCGGGACCAGTTATGTTAACTGTTTTTACTTTTGAAAGTATCGGTTAATTTAATTTCTTGCCTAATACTGAATCCCTGCAGAGTCAATCATTCGGAAAGAGGTTGCAAGAGCTGCAGCAATGTTTGGGGCCGTATGTTGATAGGCCTACCGGTATTTCGTCAGGTCTCTAACGAAAAAAATTATTACCGGCACTAGATTTCTCCCAAATTTCGGTATTTTCTCACTTTTGTATACCGAAATCTTACCGAAAATACTATTTTAGTGATATCATAAATATTATCGCTCTAAATAATATTATATAACACGTGTCTTGATCACTCATGGTGTCGTGTACATGTTTCCAGGTTCTCAGAGACTGTTTTCTTTTCACGTTACAGGTGCACTCGGTTTTATGACAATGAAAGGTAGACAAGTAGATCCTGGTTTAACGGGCAATTATGGCTTCATGGATCAACGAGCTGCCATGAAATTCATCCACGATAATATTGCAGTTTTCGGTGGTAATCCTAAAAGGTAAGATTCTTGCTTCAGTGAATCATCAGATTTGTATACTCCATCTCATCGGAGGACTTCTTCAGATCTGAGCATCTGATCTGAGCAAGAACCAACTAAGTCAGCCGTATCTGAAATCATGTCGTCATTGGTTAGACACGCTCACGGTACAAACAAAATGTGACTTGTAAAAAACCGAGTTTATGACAAAAAATATTTTGTTAATTTCTGTATGGCACATCATACATTTGTCATGTGCTGTGGTCAAAAGGCAACAATATTTTGTTTGACCCCTACCCCCTAGCATCTAGATTCTGTACCCTTAACTCATATTTTCGGTGCTCTTAATTTCAGGTAACGATTTTTGGGCAAAGTGCTGGTGCGCAATCCGTATCTTTACATCTTGCTAATAGTGAAAGTGATCCTTACTTCCAGCAACTGATTGTGGAGAGCAACCCGTTTACTTTACCCTACCAAACCACGTTCAGCTCGTCACTTTTAGCTGATGTAACTGCCGAACTACTGGATTGTCCTCATAGTGATCTGGAATGTCTACGTGGTAAACCCGTAGAAGACGTGGTCGCAGCTGGGAATGCTGCTGGTGAGAAGATCATTTTAGATCTTTACGGACCTTTGCATCTATTTGAGCCTTGGGGTCCTGTTATTGACGACAAGGAGATAACTGATAACCCATTAAATGCATACCGAGATGGCAAGTTTCAGAATAAGCCAGTGATGATCGGAACAGTTACCGAAGAAGGACGAATGTATATGTGGGAAAGTTTCGAAACAAAACCGGCCAAAATTGAAGTAGATGCTTTCTTTGCTTTAATATTTGGAGTGGAAGAATCATTCCGTATCTTTCAAAGATATAACTTCACAAAATTTGATGATTTACGCGAGCCCATGTCAACAGCTGCCACTGATTACGTCTTTGTATGTTCCACACTAAATGCTAGTCGATTACTTTCTTTAGGAAGCTCTTCCAATATATACCATTACGTCTTCGACCATGCGCTTTCTTTTCCGAGTGTCTGGGGTCCTAATTACACAGAGTGCTACGGTCATGTTTGTCATGGGTCAGAACTACCATTTGTATGGCGATCGGTATCGTTACGAAATTACAAATTCACCAAAGAAGAACAGCAATTAGCCGAAAGCATAACGAATTACTGGGGTAATTTTGCTCATACTGGGGATCCTAATGATGACAGTTGGAAAGACGAGTCTAAACGGAAACAAGATTTTATAAAATGGCCGACATATGACAAAAATACTGGGTGGCAAGGCATGCTATTTCAGTCTTCTGGAAACAAAGTCCAAAGTAAATACCGAGAACCATTTTGCCGATTTTTGGATGATATTGGATATACTCCAAAATAGATAATATAATATTAACTCGTATAGCAATGTAAGTCCGTTACCACCTCCCCTCTTTTTTCAGCACTACTTTCACCCAAAGACTGCCACCCCTTTGAAATCACTCGGGGTCATATACGTTCTTGTTATTATGAAATATGAAAAGGATTAAAAATGACCCAGATCTTATGAAGAGTGTCGTTACCCAGATGGGAAAATTATTTTTATTATATTTTTTACTTTGTTCTCTTTCAATTCATTTGACACCACTCTGGGTCATAATAGGCCTATAAATTCTTGACATTTCCAGATATAAAGTATGAAAGGATTCAAAATTTTGAATATTGACCCGGGTCTTGAGCGTCACCCCTGGGCGGGAAAATATGTTTATTATATTGTTCTTTACTTTTTCTCTTTCTTTTGACACCACTTGCATGACTTGGGGCGGCGTACCTTCTTGGCATTTCGAGCTAAGTGAAAAGGACAAAAAATATGAATATGGACCCGGTCTTATGAGGAGTGTCACCCACAGAGGAGAAAATATTTTTATTATATTGTATACCATTTTCTCTTTAATTTGACACCACTCGGGGGGCATTTCGAGCATACGAAAATTGCTGTGCTGGCGGTGTTTCACTTTCAGTGACATTCAAATATTGAGACAAATAAAGCTTACGCATAAGAGGAATGTAGGGGCCTATATATGGAAATCCAAATTAAGGCTTGACCGGGGTTTGGCGTTAAAAGGGTGCCATGTCCGCCCCCCCCCATGCCACATGCATGATTTGTTTTTGGGAGCCTGGAAACACTTAAAACCTAAAACTTGTTTTTATATAATATTTCTACAATAAAACTCTGATTTTCACAATAAAAAAGATGGCTGATTTCAATTTGTGTACAATTCATGGATTTTCACATCTGATTTTTTCAGTCGCCGTACTCTCTGCTCTGTTGCTACATGCCATTTTTCTCGGGGTTACACGATCCCCAAAAGCTCCCAAAATCAGAATTGTTCAATTCATTCAGTAAGTGAGCCCTCATTACAATTATGCCAAGTTTGCATTCACTATGTAGTTTGCATTCGATATAGGGGGCCTACGTACATATAGACCTATTTTGCCTGCTGCCTGAATGTTTCTTTGAGTCGATTTAATACCGTACCGCCGCTGCTGGTCAATGTTACATTAAGGCCCGCTGGCCCGGCATTAAGGTTACTGTTGGGGGGGGGGGGGCTGTTGGTCAATTTTTAATATTACATGAAGGTTATACTGAAATAGGCCTATTGTGCCAATTGGCATCTTCAAAGTTGGTGCTGGGACTGCTGCCATCTTGAATTTCTGGATCGGTGATCACGAATATATATGGCATTTGACAGTAACTCCAATCCATCATAGTTAAAAAAAAAAGAAGTCCACTTTTTCAAAATCAGCCCACCCCAAATACACCCCTGGTTCAGAATAAGAAACATTTAGTTTAGTTGTCTGGGTTCTTTTAATTTGTACTATTAGGTGCAGTTTGATCGGGACCGAACGTGACCGGTCCATAGTTAATTTCCAGGCGGTCCATAGTTCATTTTGAGGGCATAGTTACTTCAATGACTGCACTTTCAACCAATCAGATGCATGACAGGAATCTATATATGAGGTAGGCCTATATAATGGAAAAATACGGCATCTGTGATTGTTTTTGTCAAAACCCCGAATGTTCCCTTCATCCAATCAGAAAAGTTTTTATAGCCTATCAAACTTCCCACTAATAGGCCTATGTTGGCCCCCTAGCAACACAAATCTGAAAAATCTGTTGAAAACGACCTAAATTTTTGACCAAGATGTGAGTGTTAGTTAGGCCTAGGCCTATACGGTACAATATTTTTCAAATTTTATGTCATTAAACGAAAGAGCACACTTAGGGACCGTTCATAAATACTTTGGTGGGGGGGGGGACTGGGCAAAGTGTGTGTGTGGGGGACACAAAAAGTTTTGAGTTCCACAAAGGGGGGGACCAAAAGTTTTGGTTACTAAAGGAGGGGGGTCAAAAAAGTTTTAAACAAGAAAATACCCAAAGAACAAGAGCATACAAATTTTTGCGCGCTACGCACGCATATGTACTCAATAAAGCCCTTTTACCCCGATTATGGCTAAAAACAGTGAAAAAGACATTTTTTGGGCACGCTACACGCGCTCATTGGGAATCTCAAAAACTTTACATGTATTCTACAGTCGCTATAAGAAAAGGGTATATGTATATATCCCACTGATAATAGCGGGTCAAAATGATGCAACCAGCATTTTTTTTTGTCTTTGTCCCGAAATTTATATTTTGCCCCCTGACCAAGAAAGCTGGCTACGCCCCTGATAAACAAGTCTTAAGTATTAAAAATCTTGAGTATATGCCCAGATGTTGGGGCATGTGCCACTCTTATAGGGGGCGCCGAATTGACCAATTCAGCATCTATTCTGTGCCCCTCTAAGCGATGAAAGTCAAAATTATCGCGCGCTTCGCGCGCATTTCAGAACAGAGTCATTTGAAATTTCAATTTAAGATCAATATTCTGGCTTCATTATAACCAAAATTAATTAGTGGTCGGCCCAATTTGTGCTCCGCGCGCAATAATTATTTCAAGAATCGGGCGCGACACCTATCCTTAGCCCTGGGTGCCACAAGCCCTAGCTACGCCACCGACATTTCCCTTTCTTGTATTACTTTTATTTATTTAATTATTGGGTGCCGTATAAGAATGAAACATGTATTTTCACAAAATTAGAATGCATAAATTGAAATTAAACTTCATACAAGTCACAGCATGTGAAAAACACCTTCAACTTTCATGTTAGGAAACAGGCCTATTATAAATAAATGTAGGCCTATATAAACAATTGTGACTGAGTAGCACCCTCCCAGACTGTTTTGGGGGGGTCAAAAAGTTGTGTATGTCTAAAGAGGGGGGTTAAAAAAGTTTTAGGTTCTCTGGAGGGGGGGCAAAAAAGTTTTGACTCAAAAATTTCCAAGTGCCCAGCCCCCCCCCCACCAAAGTATTTATGAACGGTCCCTTAGGCCTATATTGTCCATATAGGTCTACTAGCTTCATTACAATGAGCAATGGCCATTCTCTTTAATTTGTAAATCTCTTGTGCAAAAAGTTACTATTTTCGCCTGTTTTGTATTAAAGTTGATATAGGCCTATGACAGGCCTAAATTTTCGAGTTCAGCCTTTCATGGTTAGGCCTATAATAAATAATTTCTTAAAATTTTCAAAATTTATTTAATAGTCCCTTTTCCTTTCGATTCTCTTTTTCAACACTTGGGAGCGCTTGGGGGTGGGGCTGGGCAGGGCAATAAACTGAATCTCGACCTACTCCCCTAAATTTGCACACGGCACAAGTACGATTCATTTCTCAAGTCTAGCGCGCGGTGCATGCAGTCTATAAATAAATCACGGTGTCATGCACGAAACGTTGCTACATTGCGTGCATTTCGCGGGGAATTTAGTTTGATGTTGTAGCCACTAGCCTACAAGTACAACATTTATGATATAACCCTGGATCTTCCTGCCTGGATTTATAATAATAATATTTTATTATTTTATCATTTTATTATTTTTTAATAAAACGAAGCGAAGATAGGCCCCTAGGCCTATCAACTGGATGATGGGAGGGGGATTACATTTACGCAAATAAAAATGATATCTCCCTATTTATAGGCTTTAGTATTTACTATTCAAGCTATAGGCCTAAGGTAGTCAAAATTATGCATAGGCCTAGGCCGTAAATGAAAACTATATTTTTTTAAACTTGTGCAGTATTTTGGTATTGGTTTGGTATTTAGGCCTACTTATTTATCTATTTATTAATTGATTTTAATCTATTTATTTATTTATTTATTTATTTATTTATTTATCAATTGAATTGTTTAATTATATAGGATGAATTGTTTTCTTTATTTATTAGGCTTATTTTTATCTATTTCTTTATTCTGATGAGTGTAGGTCGGCTTCCGGGCTTCGGCTGGCCTGCATGAAGCAATTATTGTAAATAAGAAATAGTAAATAATAAATCACCAAGTCTATTTTCAATGTATTCCAGCTCCCTTCTTGGTTGAGCACTTTACTGTGGATGATTTACCTTACTTGGATTGATTGATTGATTGATTTGTTTGTTTGTTTATGTATTAGTTTATCAATTAATTGATTGTATATATTATGTATTTATTTATCAATTAATGATTTTTTTATCTATTTATTTCTTTATTTAATCGTTTTCATTTAATAAGTTAATTGATAACGGCTGCTTGCTTGCATTTTTGCTTATTTATTTATTTGTTTATTTATGTATTGATCAATTAATCATTTATTTATTTATTTATTTATTTCTATATTTATTTATTTGATTATATAAGTTTGTTGATTTATAACTTTATTGTTAATATGTTTGTTTATCTTTTCGTTAATTATATTATTTATTTGTTTGTTTAAAGGTTGCTTATTTTGTTGGTTTGTTTAGGCCCTTTACAATTGATTCTTAGTTTCCTGTTTCCCGCCCGCGTCCAAAGTAGAGAATTGCAAAATATTTAATTATTTTATTTATATTTTGGATTTTCTTTTTAAAATAACTTTAAATGACTCCCATTTGCTACTTTCTGACTTTGATCATATCAACTATAATGATGAATAAACAAAGAACATAACTGTACCATTACTTATGTATAAAATCAAACATAGTTGTAAAATAATTAAATGCTTGTCCCTTATCGAAACGGGTTGATGTAGGTTGCGACCACTTGTTTTAAAATAAAGAAAATAAAAGATAATTAATAATTAATAATTAAAAGTCGCCTCATCCCTTGTTTTCAACCATGAAACAGGAAACTAAGAATTAATTGTGAAGGGCCTTATCGTTTGTTTACTATTTTGTTGTTTACTATTTTGTTTGTTTAAAAGTTTGTTATTTTGTTTATCTTTTTATTAATTATATTGTTTATTTATAAGTTTATTTATTTATTTGTTATTTTTGTTAATTAATTTGTTTATTTGTTTATTTTCATAAGTGTGTTTGTTTATTTATTGTTTGTTTATTTGTTTGTTTATTATTTTGTTGATTTTTTGCATATTTGTTTATTTGTTTGTTTATAATTATGTATGTTAATTTGTTTATTCGTTTACTTGTTTGTTTACTTGTTTGTTTACTTGTTTGTTTACTTGTTTGTTTACTTGTTTGTTAGTTTACTTGTTTGTTTACTTGTTTGTTTTTACTTGTTTGTTTACTTGTTTGTTTACTTTTGTTTGTTTGTTTACTTGTTTGTTTACTTGTTTGTTTACTTGTTTTTTACTTGTTTGTTAGTTTACTTGTTTGTTTACTTATTTGTTTACTTGCTTGTTTACCTGTTTGTTTACTTGTTTGATTACTTGTTTGTTTACTTGTTTGTTTACTTGTTTGTTTACTTGTTTGTTTACTTGTTTGTTTACTTGTTTGTTTACTTGTTTGTTAGTTTACTTGTTTGTTTACTTGTTTGTTAGTTTACTTGTTTGTTTACCTGTTTGTTTACCTGTTTGTTTACTTATTTGTTTACTTGTTTGTTTACTTGTTTGTTTACTTGTTTTTTTACTTGTTTGTTAGTTTACTTGTTTGTTTACTTATTTGTTTACTTGTTTGTTTACCTGTTTGTTTTCTTATTTGTTTACTTGTTTGTTTACTTGTTTGTTTACTTGTTTGTTTACTTGTTTGTTAGTTTATTTGTTTGTTTACTTATTTGTTTACTTGTTTGTTTACTTCTTTGTTTGTTTGTTTACTTGTTTGTTTACCTGTTTGTTAGTTTACTTGTTTATTTACTTATTTGTTTACTTGTTTGTTTACCTGTTTGTTTACTTGTTTGTTTACTTGTTTGTTTACTGTTTGTTTACTTGTTTTTTACTTGTTTGTTAGTTTACTTGTTTGTTTACTTATTTGTTTACTTGCTTGTTTACATGTTTGTTTACTTGTTTGATTACTTGTTTGTTTACTTGTTTGTTTACTTGTTTGTTTACTTGTTTGTTTACTTGTTTGTTTACTTGTTTGTTTACTTGTTTGTTAGTTTACTTGTTTGTTTACTTGTTTGTTAGTTTACTTGTTTGTTTACCTGTTTGTTTACCTGTTTGTTTACTTATTTGTTTACTTGTTTGTTTACTTGTTTGTTTACTTGTTTTTTTTACTTGTTTGTTAGTTTACTTGTTTGTTTACTTATTTGTTTACTTGTTTGTTTACCTGTTTGTTTTCTTATTTGTTTACTTGTTTGTTTACTTGTTTGTTTACTTGTTTGTTTACTTGTTTGTTAGTTTATTTGTTTGTTTACTTATTTGTTTACTTGTTTGTTTACTTCTTTGTTTACTTGTTTGTTTACTTGTTTGTTTACCTGTTTGTTAGTTTACTTGTTTATTTACTTATTTGTTTACTTGTTTGTTTACCTGTTTGTTTACTTGTTTGTTTACTTGTTTGTTTACTGTTTGTTTACTTGTTTTTTACTTGTTTGTTAGTTTACTTGTTTGTTTACTTATTTGTTTACTTGCTTGTTTACATGTTTGTTTACTTGTTTGTTTACTTGTTTGTTTACTTGTTTGTTTACTTGTTTGTTTACTTGTTTGTTTACTTGTTTGTTAGTTTACTTGTTTATTTACTTATTTGTTTACTTGTTTGTTTACCTGTTTGTTTACTTGTTTGTTTACTTGTTTGTTTACTGTTTGTTTACTTGTTTTTTACTTGTTTGTTAGTTTACTTGTTTGTTTACTTATTTGTTTACTTGCTTGTTTACATGTTTGTTTACTTGTTTGTTTACTGTTTGTTTACTTGTTTGTTTACTTGTAGTTTGTTTACTTGTTTGTTTACTTGTCGAAAGATGTATCTACGCCAACTTGACTCGTCTGATAACAACACTGATAGCCAGAATGGAGTAAACTAGCACTGGCTCTCAAAATGAGTCACCTGACTGTCACAAGAGAGTCAGTTGATTCTACCCATGGAGTCAATTGACTCTACATTCAATAGGCCTATAAATAAATAAATAAATAAATAAATAAATAAATAAATAAATAAATAAATAAATAAATAAATAAATAAATAAATAAATAAATAAATAAATAGGTAGATAAATAAATAAAATTATTAACTGATTTATATATTTATTAATTTGATACCGTAGTCATCTTTCTCCAAATGAATAAATAAATAAATAAATAAATAATTAAACAAATAAATATATAGACCCTATAACTTGTTTATTTGTCATCACTCACTCACTCATTCCTCCCTCCCTCCCTCACTCACCCCCTCTTATCACTCACTCATTCACTTACTACCTCGCTCCCTACCTCCCTGGCTATCTCCCTCCCTCACTCATTCATCCACTCACTCACCCCTCATACACTCACCCCTCATGTCTCCCTCGTTCACTCACCTCTTACTCACCCTCTCACTAACTAGCCCATTTCTTATGACTCACAAACTTACTCACAATTAAGCTCACACTCGACTACTTCAGTATCATTCACTTGGCACACAGTCAGTCACTCATCACTCACTCATCAACTCCACCAATCTCACTCACAAATCAACTAATCGAGCATTTAAACCATTTTAATGATTCGTTGATTGCTTAAAATCAATCAACGAATCAAGCAATCAATGAACCGATCAATAAATCAATCAATCGATCAATCAAATTACTCGCTCACCCATTTACTCACTGAATTACCCACCTGTTCAATCAAAATTTCAATCATTCAATCAAGCAATCATCATCCAATCATTCAATTATTAATACTCACTTGCTCACTCATCTATATATCTCATTAATTCACTCGATCATGTCAAACAATCACTATTATCAAGTAATACTTCAGAACTCATTCAATCACTCATGCGATCAATATATAGATCATCACTTACTCATTCAATCAATCAATCAACATATCAATTAACATAATCATCATTTCAATAATTTTATCAACCAATCAATCATAAGCTAATCAAACCACCCACTCAGTCACTCGCTCACTCAATCATTCATTTCACTCATAAATACATAATTAATTAATTAAATATATAAATAAATAAATAAACAAACAAGTCAATAAGTAAACAAACAAACATGTAAACAAACAAGTAAACAAACAAACAAGTAAACAAACAAGGAAACAAACAAGTAAACAAACAAGTAAATAACCAAGTAAACAGGCAAGATAAATAAATAAATAAACAAACAAGTAAACAAGTAAATAAGTAAACAAACAAACATGTAAACAAACAGGTAAACAAACAAGTAAACAGGTAAACAAGCAAACAAACAAGTAAACAAACAAACAAGTAAACAAACATACAAGTAAACAAACAAACAAGTAAACAAACATACGGGTAGAGTCAACTGACTCTCTTGTGACAGTCAGGTGACTCATTTTGAGAGCCAGTGCTAGTTTACTCCACTTTGAGAGTCACTTGACTCCATTCTGGCTATCAGTGTTGTTATCAGACGAGTCAAGTTGGCGTAGATATAAACAAACAACAAGTAAACAAACAAGTAAACAAACAAGTAAACAAACTAACTAACAAACAAGTAAACAAACAAGTAAACAAACAAACAAGTAAACAGACATACAAGTAAACAAACAAACATGTAAACAAACATACAAGTAAACAAGTAAACAGGCAAGTAAACAAACAAGTAAACAAACAAACAGGCAAATAAACAAACAAATAGGCAAGTAAGCAAACAAATAGGCAAGTAAGCAAACAAATAGGCGAGTAAACAAACAAATAGGCAAGTAAACAAACAAATAGGCAAATAAACAAACAAATAGACAAGTAAACAAACAAATAGGCAAGTAAGCAAACAAATAGGCAAGTAAGCAAACAAATAGGCAAGTAAACAAAGAAATAGGCAAGTAAACAAACAAATAGGCAAGTAAACAAACAAATAGGCAAGTAAACAAACAAATAGGCAAGTAAACAAACAAATAGGCAAGTAAGCAAACAAATAGGCAAGTAAGCAAACAAATAGGCAAGTAAGCAAACAAATAGGCGAGTAAACAAACAAATAGGCAAGTAAACAAACAAATAGGCAAATAAACAAACAAATAGACAAGTAAGCAAACAAATAGGCAAGTAAACAAACAAATAGGCAAGTAAACAAACAAATAGTAAACAAACAAATAGGCAAGTAAACAAACAAATAGGCGAGTAAACAAACAAATAGGCGAGTAAACAAACAAATAGGCATGTAAACAAACAAATAGGCGAGTAAACAAACAAATAGGCGAGTAAACAAACAAATAGGCAAGTAAGCAAACAAATAGGTAAGTAAACAAACAAATAGGCAAGCAGCGGTTAGCAATTATTAATTTATTAAATGAAAACGATTTACACCACTCTGGAAGTAACTATAAACAAACATACAAATACATAGATAAATAAATTTAAAACCTTATAAACAAACGAACGAATAAACAAGAAACAAATTAACAAACATAATTATAAACAAACAAATAATCGAATAAACAAATGTGCAAAAAATAAACAAATAAACAAAGTAACTAACATATAAATAACAAATAAATAAACCTATAAATAAACAATATAATTAACAAAAAGATAAACAACTTTTAAACAAACAAATAAACAAAATAATAAACAAAAGATAAACAAACAAGCAAGCAAACAAACAAACAAACAAATAAACAAACTTACAAATAAACAATATAATTAACAAAAAGATAAGCAAACAAACATATTAACAATAAAGTTATAAACAAATCAACAAACTTATAAACAAATAAATAAACAAACTTGCAACTTAAACAAAATACAGACAAATAAACAAAAGATAAACAAACAAGCAAAAAAACAATTAAACTAACAAATATACAATATAATTAACAAAAAGATAAACAAACATATTAACAAATGTTATAAACAAATCAACAAACTTATAAACAAATAAATAAATAAACACTTACACCTTAAACAAAATAGACAAACAAACAAAAGATAAACAAACAAGCAAAGAAACAAATAAACAAACTTATAAACAAACAAATAAACAATATAATTAACAAAAAGATCAACAAAGAAATTATGAATAAAGTTTTAAACAAATTAACAAACTTATAAACAAATATTCATAAACAAACTTAAAAACAAACAAAATACAGGCAAATAAACAAAATAAATAACAAAGATAAACAAACAAACAAATAACAATAACAAACAAATAAACAAACTTATAAACAAATAAATAAACAAACTTATAGCCCTAAACAAACAAAATAAACAAACATGTTTCACATCCGGGTTTTATTTTTTTATCGCAAAATTGCCGGTAAATACCCAGTAAAAACTCAAAATTATGAAAATGTCCACTTTTTGCGGCAATTTTGCTCAAAATGTGTTTATTTTGCGCCCCTTCCCCCTGAGATTCACTTTAAGAAATAATTCCTGGCGCCGACACTGACAACAGGCCTAATGCCTGGAAAAAGGAGGAAGCCTTTTATTTGTTTTTCTGAGAGGTACCGGTAACACCCCTTTAATGATCACAAAACCTTCCAAAAATGTTTCTTGTAGGCCCATATTAGCTAGGCTATAGAAACCATCTCAACTTCCTAGACCTAGGCCTATATGTTTTGAAAAGTTAGCCTATATTAAACTGAATTTCAAAAAATAATAATATAGGCCTATAAATCGAGGAAACCTCAAAAAAGAAATCCAGAGGAAACGTGAAACATGTTTATTTATTTACTTGTTTCTTATTTATTTAGCCTAATAATTCCCGCGTCCAAAATTGAGAATTGCAAAATATTTAATTAGGCCTATTTGTTTATTTGATATTTTTCTCAAAATGACATAGGCCTATATTAATTTGCTACTTCTTTTTTTTTTTTTTTTTAATAACTATGATAGGCCTACTGAAACACCCCTGCATTTTAGATACCGGTATTCAATGTATAAAATCAACCATAAGGCCGTATAAAATTAATGTTTTGGTTCTCGTCCAGAGGATTTTCATGAATTGATGAGGGAGGGTTTTTTTTTTTTTTTTTTTTTTTTTTTTTTCAATGTAAAATTAGCATTGTCAGTAGTTTTCGGTCTTCTCCAACAGTGCTCGAGGAAACGATGAGGCCCTTTTTTTTTTTTTTTTCAAATGTGAGATTCTGAGGGATAGGGGAAGGTGGGGCATAACGGAACACTTAACTTTGAGGATGCTCTGTGACGTCACCATAAGTAATATGACTGTAAAAAGTATATGTTCAGTTGAAGTTTGTATTTACCTTTAATATACCAGTAACCAATATAACTTGAATCTTACAATTTTTTATAAAAATGAAGAAATATTTTCAACAAAAAAAATCCGTTTTGCCCCACTATCGGGGCAAAACGGAACCCCCCTATGGGGCAAAACGGCACCCTGGGTGCAAACTTATATCAGTTGTTCCATCGGTAGGCCCTAGGCCTAGTTATATGTAGGCCTATATTCAGTTACAATATTAAGTGGGCCTACCATCTCTGTGGAGTGAGTGGTTAACTTCTTATAGGCCTAGTAGGCCTATAATATGTATGACCAATATTTGATTAGAAAGAAATATTCAGTAGGCCTACCATCTCTGTGGAGTAAGTGGTTAACTTTTAATCATTAATTCTATCTGTAGGTCTAGTTATATGTCTATGTTTCAGCGAAGTGTTTACCATGTTCGAGTAGGCCCCTAGATAACGCCTACATTTCCTTGAGTGAAGACAACTTATGTCCAATTGGGGCAAAACGGAACCCATCTGTGGGACAAAACGCCCTGGGCAAAACGGAACCCTGTTCCGTTATGCCCCACACCTAGGGTTCCGTTTTGCCCCATACCCGATTTTTTAGAAATAGGTTGCATGCATAATACATCGTAGCACTTAATACAGCTCATGGCTAGTACCTTCGTGTTTACAATATACACATTTATTTGGGAATCTGATATTAATGAAGTAAAATTGCAGCGCATTAAACATCTACATATCTTACACCAGACGGGTAGTAATTTTTTGACTCGATCTTGCTCGAATGTCAGTGGATTGTTTCAGATAAAATTTTTGTTGTAAATCCTCGTAGCCATACTTGTGTTCCTCAATATAATTTGCATAGGCGGCAGTATTGCCAAGGCCTATTTTTCCAGGTGGTTCCGTTTTGCCCCGGGGGTCCGTTATGCCCCACCTTCCCCTAAACCCCCTAGAGTACCACAAAAAGACTTGGAAGTGATGCTTGTTCTCTAATAAACTTATTCATGTGTATGAAGATTTCATAAATCATTCCAAAGTCTAAAAAATTGAAAAATCTAAAAAAAAAAAATCTGACAAATCCCAGAAATTGAGGAGGGAGGGACGAGAACCAAAATATTAATTTTACACGGCCTAATCGCAATAATTATATCTGCAGTGCCAAAATGTACCGTTGATATTGGGATGTGACCACTCGTTTCAAAATAAAGAAAATAATAAGTAATTTTAATTACTTATTATTTTTAATTAAAATTAATACCTACCTACCTAATTAACAGTCACATCGTGCCGTTTAAAAAAATCTTAAAGGGTCTAAGCTAGGCATAGGCCCGGGCCTAGGCCTATAGACCTTTTTCCCTCTATCCCACAATGCACTATTCCAGGGGGGTATGACGTAGTTCATCAACCTCATAGATCGTGTGCATCCGCTGGTCTTTGCCAGGCCTTTGCAATTATTTTGTCTTAATATGGGCATACTGATTCCATATATGCGGATTATCGTAAAGGCCATCGATGTTACTAATTATGCAATAATTGAATACACGAGTGATGCAGTTACGGAGCGATGCAGAACATCTGTGTAAGAGATTTTGTGTTCGTTTTATTTTCAACTCCGAAAAAAAAAGTGAAACGGATGCCGGTAAAATATCACTGCGTGTCCCGTCATCAGTTTTTCACCATTAGGTCTATAAAATGTATGCAAAGTTAGGTTTCAATAACAGGAAACTTTTTGGGTGAATACACCATGTCCATAAGGCATAGAAATGTTGTTTTTGCCCCGAAAGGTATTAGTGACGGTGGCGCCATTATCATCATTATCGGGGATTCCTTTTTTTGTGATGAAGGCACCAGTCGAAATGTCCGTATTCCAGAATGTGATGAACATAACTCTGTACTCCCCGGGGAGATGATGTATTTTGCGACACTCATACCCCCCTGGAATAGTGCATGATGGGAAAGAGGGAAAAAGGTCTATAACCAACTCACGGCATTATGATAGTTGATTGCATAAAGCATTAAATATTTCTATGGATAGGGGCCTGTAGACATATTTTCTTTTATCATAAAAGTAACACAGTTTATTTTTCATGATTTTAGCACACTTTCTGTAGGCTACCGAGTACAGACAAGTGATCTCAAGCACGCTGTACGCTACCGAGTACAGCAAATAATACGTGCTCGCCTGGTCAATACATCATAAAGTCTTGAACACAGACTAGTACTCGCACACGCGCAAAGCGTGTGAAGATTTTAGGGGAGTAGGTCGAGATTCAGTTTATTGCCTGGGCAGGCCTGGGGCTGGGTGCGAATCTTAGTAGGTCACATGGTTGGCGGATCACGTGTGAAAACATGAACACGTGTTAGTCCGCGCAATTATTACGCCCAATTAGGCGTTTTAGTAGTGGGTTGATTTATGCATTGGATACGGACTGTGTACTATTTTCATGGGCGGAATTTGGGCGGGGTTAACTGCAGCAAACCAGCAACACAGAACGTGTCACGAAAACAGGAAGACAGGCATGATCACGATGATGTGCATTTATTGCTGCGATTTGATTCACGAAAGAGTGAAGAATTAAAGCACTTATAACCAAGTAGTGTTTTGGAACGTGGTGTACATTCATTCTACCTATTACAGACGTTTTAAAAAACAAGAGAAAATCCCGAAAATAGCCGACAGACGCGATGGATGACGTCGATCCAGAAACCCGCATGAAAGCTTACAATTGGTGTAAAGACTACTTGGGCGGTGCGTGGACCAAGATCAAATTAACAGAGTTTCAAATAGTAAACTTGAGGTAAGTCAATTATGAATATAATCATACATGTCCTATAAACAGTAATAAAAACAATTATTATAGTCATTGGGTTTCAGGTTTTTGCGTTTTGGTTCGAGCTAAAATAGGCAATTGAAAGTAGCTGAGACTCTTGAGTGATTTGTCATGTGCCTATTTTTGCATTTTTCTCAACAATTATAGCACATTGGTGACAAGTAAGATATGTATATTATTGGGGCAAGGACTACATCCACTGCACTGGAAATTTTATTTCAGCACAGACAACAGTTGTGGAGTGACAGTCAAAAATGAGGGAAAACCAATATTTGATCAATAAATCAATAACTATAATTTTTACCAAGGTTCCTTTGACAGCTTAAAGTTAAACCATCGCGTATACGTGCGCGACGTCAAGCGTTGCATTGGACTTTGTGCAAAATAATACTCGCTGGACGGCTAGCAGTACGCTTTGTAAAAGGAAATCTGAATAAAACTTTACTTGCCTTGAGTTGCTGAATTTTCAGTGTAGTAGCTGTAGTCCTTGCCCCTATAATATACATATCTCTTGACAACAAGATGCTTGACCCATGCCATGGATTTGTCATCGGCGCGTAAAAGGGGTGGAGACCTCGACACTTCTACGCGATCGCCAATCACCAATGCGTACCACAGAAGTAATAAAAATTTAACTTTAATATTGACAACTTGTTTGACCCATCCATACATTCATGAATACATTATGTGACATTGCTTTTCTGTGTTTTCATACCATATTTTGTGGTGGAAAATGATTACAAATGATTTTGAATCATTTGTAGAGCCAATATTTCTTTAAATGCTGTGGGCCTACCATGCTGCTATGCATACAATTTACAATTACCGGGTACTCTAGTTGTTGAAACTCCAGGACAATACAGTGTATTTCAATAGGAATCCAAAGCTTCAACTGTCAATCGCTTAAGAATTATCAAGTTGTTGACGAGTATTGATTGTAACATACAATTTATTTGTTCATCATATCAGTATCTACTAGTAGTACTAATAGCAGGGTCGAGGGTCATGAGTCAAAGCAAAGTTATCAATATCAGCTGTATTTACAACATAACTGAAGTTGTACAATTGATTTGATGATTTTTGAGTGTTGTTGTAAAATGCTTAAAAGTTGAACAATTCAAAAGTTACTATCTCCTGAATTCACCCATCTTGTCACTTGTTAATGTGAAAATGACTTTAGTATTATTTTGAACTTCACCCAGTAGGCCCTACAAGTACAAAACAGCATAAGAATAGAGTCACTAATAAATTCATTTTACAGTTATTTCATCAATATCTTGTGTCATCTGGTACATGTAGTTTTGTTCATTAATTTTCTTAAACTAAACCAATTTTAATTACCCCACAGGTACAGTAGCCCGAATAATCGCTATTATATTTGCTCCCTGCCATCTCCAACTGCAACTCCTGTAGAGTTAGAGGAGGATGACAGCCAACCAAAGCACGTTTTACTCCGCCTCTTTCGTAGACCGCCACTTTTGGTCCAGGTTGTTTCTAATAATTTCTCATCTTCTCATTTTCATACTCAATATACTCATTTACAAATTACATTTTGTTCCAGCTAATTTCATATTTCATTTTATTATAAATCAAATACAGCACTAGGTTAGCCTGTCCATATGGCCTTGGCAGTAAAACAAAGAGAAATAAATGGTTAACCATTCAACTCCATAAGCTCTGAGATTGACAAAGTCAGTATGATATAAAATTGGATCGATTAAGCCTATAGTTATTGGTCAAGCTATGATTTTTGAAATATTGGATGAGACATAGTCGAGTCAGCTGAGTCGGCTCATAATAGGCCAGACTCATAACATTGTGGATCGATATAGAATGGCATATATGTGCAGTTCATGGACACAGTACCAACTTTGTCTATTCACTGGCAAAGTGATGTAATAATCGGATTAACTACCATAGCAATAGGTGAAAACAATTTTTGAATATACCCCGCTGCGCTAGTACATTCACACAGTACCTCTGCATTGAACCATATCATGCTGATCACTAGCACCTGTAGTAGCTTTGAAAAGAGTATTCAATCTATGATTGCAGACATACATGTACACAGGTGATGAGTGCAACCTGCTTGTAGTGCAGCGCAATGTATTCAAAAATTGTTTTCATCTATTGCTATGGTGGGAGCACGGTGGCCTAGTGGAACGGGCACTGACTCATGATCGAAAGGTTGGGGGTTCGAGCCCTGGCGACGCCATCATGTTGTGCCCTTGAGTAAGGCACTTTATCTCGATTACTCCTCTCCACCCAGGTGTTTAAATGAGTACCGGCATTCTTAAATGCTGGGAAGGTAACAGACTCGCTGTAGAGGAGGTGTAGCGATCCCCTATAGCAACATTACATGGAGGAGTCTGGCCCAATCGCCAATGAAAGAGAGATGGGCACTCCGATCACTGTTTATACAGGATTGTCTCCTTTACCTTTACTTTATTGCTATGGTAGTTAATCTGATTATTACATCACTTCTACAGTGAATTGTCAGGAGGATGACACTGCTTAGCGTTAAATGTCTGGAGCTGGACCCAGGTCACAGTTTGAGAAGAGATGATATACCACCATGGTCATTTGTGGAAACAAAAAGCCACGTCAGTGACCTGTAGTCCTGTACCATAGTCTGGCTATTCAGGAAGATGATATAATATCCTTCATATTATGCCTCATCAGTTACATGGTACAAAATGTATACGTATAATAACCGATTTACTATAGAATAGTTATTATGCCATGTTTACTTTATTCATGTTTTATTATATTGATAAAATGTGACCAAATGTTTATTAAATATCTTCCAGGGTCTATGGTGAAATGGATGTGCCTACTATATTAAATCATGCCAGGAAATATTCTGGCCTACTTGTGTCTTAATTCAGGTCATAGAGTTATCACTTGTGTGAATTATGACCTTTTTCAGTCACAATTCCCTAATAATAATCGAAGTTCCCTGGTATTGCACGGCTGATGCAGGTTTTTGTGAATTTATACTAGTATATTGGGACTTTATTGATGTGGGCAGTAACAACAACTTTAACTTTAAAAGGAAACAATAAACACCAGTATTCCATCTTCTAAAGAATGTTGGATTCGATATCATTTCCATTCAGGAATATTTTTCACTAATAATATTATAAAATTATAAACACATATGTATAAATGCCAGACAAATCAAATATGTATGTTATCTCATTCCACCAACATCCGGGCAGGGGTGAGATGGTGAGAGTCACAAAGGTTCACATAAAATAGATACATAATGTCATCCATGGAAGAATGAGGGCCACAAGTTGTTAGAAACACTACCGGTAGACTTTTTGCAAAGACCTTTCACACTGTCCGACTGGTCGCGCCTGCATTGCACAATGCTATGGAGATTGATTAGTTGATGCGACAATGGCATGATTCAATTAGCCAATTAAAACCGTACTTCATGTTTATGCCATAAACTGTGCCAAATCAGGCAGTGCGAAAGGTCTTTGCAAAAGGGTGTAGTAACAGAGAGACAAGATGTTTCATATTCAGCAATGTGTGCCTTCCCCTATGAAGACTTTGTTCTCAAATTCATTTTATTGAGAAATTGAGCATGGTATATTGTGTGACTTGATCTGACCCAAGCAGACCGAAGTCAGCAATAATGAAATTGAGGTAAAACTATAAGGAGCAAAAATGAAAACGCAGGGTATTTTTATTATTAAATGAAAATCAAGTCAAAGCACACATGATTGTGATTTGATTACCCTCATTAATCCATATCTACATTTTGTATGGTATACTCTTCACAGCTTTGAAATTTGGTTTATCACATTGTCATGCTTCAATCACATCCATCATTATGCTTTATTTCAGGGCTGGTTTGAGTAACTATCTATACCTATGCACTCTTCCTTCTAAGCAGAAACCAGTTGGCAAAGAACCTAACGAGGTGCTTCTACGAGTCTATGGGGAGATCTTCTATGAGGGTGATGCACCATTGTTAGATACCGTAGTTTTCTCCTTACTCTCAGAGCGAAGACATGCACCAAAACTGTATGGAGTTTTCCGTGAAGGAAGATTAGAACAATACATTCCAGTAAGTTGTATCTTTTGCTTTCTTGTCACAAATGAGGATGTTATCAATAAGCTGTGGATTAGGGCAATCTGCATTATATTGGAGACTAAACCTGCACTTTGTGTACTTCTGACATGCGGATTTGGCGTTTGTTGCATAAAAACAAGTGTACTGCAAAACGGCACTGCATGATGTGTGAGTAAAACCAACGCTCTTCATGCATGACTTTCACTACATCTGGGGATGCAGTGTTTAAGACACATTAATTGTCGTCCATTAGGGACCACACATGTACATAATGTGCACTTATGCACTAATGATGCTTTCAAATTTTGCAATAATCACGCTGTAAATTTGTGCTATGTAGACAGTAAAAGCATGCGTCTAAAACTAGATCTGCATCTCAAAAGTACACATTGATTCATATTATTTTAGTGCCCATAGATTGCCCCATTATTATGATTATATGCAGTGTATATATTATATAGTCAGCCACCTGTCCACCCATCATTTTGGACAGGTAATTTGCTTCTTGGACAGGCAAAATGAATACCTTTGACAGATGCTGAATAGAGGTTATCCGTGTTCTATCAGCGACTGCTATACCTTGTTTAGGACTTTCAAAAGAAGTACCTGCATGTGCAACCATGACTGTTTCAAAATAGCCTGCCAAAGTCATGCAGGTAACTCTGAGGTCATGCATTGAATGGTTTGAATGAGGAATTCTACGGGAACCAGTGCCTTTTGTAAGAAGTCACACATGAGTGAAGTGGATAACCTCTATTGTATTTATCGCTGTACATTTTATTTAGGTTCATGATATGTTACCTTATTCATTTATGACATTTCTACATGAATTTTATATATAATCCAAAACTATTGTGAAACACAGGCAAGGAATATTTCATTATACACAATCCGAACTATTGTGAAACACAAGGAATATTTCATTATTGGCAGCTAACCAGCCACTACTAAGTAACTATTGTTTATTGACTTGTTTTATCACATGGTTCTAAAGATAAATAAACAGTGCAAAGTTCAGCGTCTATCTGGTCTACTACATTTGGAGGTGTTTTCAGGTTTATCTACTAGATAGAGATAACGATTGAGATAAAGGCCCAACATATAGTAAATTAAATATTTGTTTGTGAAAGGATTGTGTCAAAATATATCTTCAGGGCACAATAACAGCAACCATTTTGCTATTGTTTATCCTTTCAGTCCCGTTGCTTAAGAACCGCAGAACTTTCCAATCCAGACATCTCACAAGAAATAGCTACCAAATTAGCCGAGTTTCACCAGCTGGAGTTACCATTGTGTAAAGTACCCAAATGGATTGATGAGGTTATGGGAAGGTTAGTATGTTGACCAAAGAAGAATCAAAGAATCAGACCAAATTAAGCAATGAAACAATTTATGTGGATGCTGGCCACCATATAAAATTTTGGACATCGCATGATCACATCGCTAGTGTGATTGGTCACTAGCGGTATTTCCTTTCGATTTTTGACAGGGAAAAACAAAAGATATAGCTGAAATACTGTTCTGTTTTGTAAAAAGGTTAAAATGACGGTTATGAATGAGGTTAATGACTTTGCATCAGTTATTTTTTTCGGGTATTGTGAAATATCTAAACATTGTGCTTTGGACCTCGGAATATCCCTTGGGGCCACGCCCCTCGGAATATTCCTCGGTTCCAAAGCACAATGTTTAAATACATGTATTTCACAATACCCTCAAAACAACTGATGCGCAGTCATTAACCTCTAATCAGAAGGATATTCCTTGTATTCAGAATGCAATTTAGTGTGTCTGTTGTACTCTCAGGTCCCACAAAAATACTGTGCAAACGTCGCTATCCGAGCCCTTAACAAAGGGCTATAAACTTAAAATCAATTGGTATGTAAAATGAGCTCCAGATCTACTATCAAAGATTACATTGCTAGGTGACTGTTGTGTTAGTGGAAGTGAACCAAAATTAGGCCTTTAAACCAAAAGATTGTATAAAATGTGACATGTGACATCCAGTCAGACCAGAGGTGGCAATAGTCAAATTGAGATACAGGCAACACATGAACCAAAACAAAAATGAAATATGGTACATGAGAAATTGGCATTATAACTTTGCAACCAAGTATGCTATAGGGATGTAAGGGTTTCAACTTTGGAGAAGAGTTCTAATGCCTTCCGATAGGAATGCGACAGACATCATTTGAACCTTATACCAACCACGCTTCTCCAGCGTGCATCTGTGGCTCAGCTGGTTAAGTGTTGTGCTAGTATTACAAAGGTTGCCGATTCGAATCCGGCCAGATGTACTGTCTTTTTTATCCAACATGTATGTGGGCTGGCTGCTCTGGGGAAAGATTAAAATTTGTTCATTATATTTGGTCTGGTTCAGAGAAGATTTATAAGCAGTCCCATGATACTACTGAAACATCCGGGTACTTGAGAACCAGTCTAGTAATCACAGAGTTTCACACAATTCTTGTTGATTCCCGTTCCAAAGACACGATTTTCAAACACTCAAAATATGTCCAAAACTTGGGTCCATAAGCATTTGAGATGATCCCTGAAAAGAACATCGGTACCCTGTTCAAATGAGCTCTTTTTGAATGAGGAATAAAAGTCTAAAAGTACAAGAAATCGATATACTAAAAGTAAAAAATTCAATTTAATGGACACAGCTGCCAGCAGCTGTACGCAATGCGAACAATTTCGTACATCGCGTATTTCAAAGTACAATGCGAACGCATGACCATAGATACAATAATGGAAATACTAACCAATCATGAGTGAGTTGGCAAGGTTTGATTCACTTCTGCGTTACGCACACGCGGGCGTTCATCACACAGTGTACGCAGAGAATCACCACGCTGTTGACAGCTGTGTTCATTCAATTGAAATTTCTAGTAGACTGGTTCTCAAGAACCCGGATGTTTCACTAGAACATGTATCATGGGATCGCCTATAAATCTTCTCTGGGTCTGGTTGGATCAGATTGTGTCCCATATCAAGATATGGACTAGAGCTGACTAGTTAATCCACATTCAATTGATATGGAAGGTACATGTAGGTTATCTGACTACAAACTCAAGAACCGTGACGATATATGATGCAATATTGTGTAGTACCTTTGATATGAAAGAAGATCAAACAAGATAGGATTCAAATGTGCGTAATCACATTTGAAACCAGTGCCATTGTAATTACAGGTTCTATACATACAGGGGCAAGTGATAAATTATGGTATATGAGTGATAGAAATAGAATTTAGTGTGGATCCATTTTATAGACTTCACAAGAAGAAATCTTAAGTGATCAGCCATTGATTCAAAATCAGTGATGGCAAATGAGAGTGATTGTTCACCTCAAACGTAAATTATTTGGAAAGCAGATGGTTGCCAGTGAAACATGATCCAGAGGCAGATTTAAGGGGACAGACCCTGTCACTTACAGTAGCTAAGGGGCCTTCCAGTGAGGAGGACCCTTGACTCACACAGTCTGGGTTCCATCTCTGGGTAATACATACTACAAAATGCAAACGTCCTGTGACAACTCCCTCCCCACCCAGCTTAGTTTCCTCCAAAATATGCTTCTAAATGGACTTAAAATACTTGACTTAGAACTTGACTTGTGTGCATAGAACTTGCTGTTCGTTGTGTTTCCTGTGCGGGCACTGCCTCCATTTGTGTGTGTTGTTTGCAAGCTGTTCTGCCCTGCTCACTGTCTTCTAAATAATAGTAATTTGAAGTATGAGCAAGTAATAACATAAAATACAAATTCACAATTTGTTTTGAAGTAGACTACTGTGTAAACACCCCGTCAACATATAATTTATGCTAATCCTTAGTCACAATCTGAATTCAATGTCGCAATTGAAATTGACTTCTCTGTGTGGGTCATAGTAAGTTAAAGTTAGAGTTGAACAATTATCTCCATATGCCTGGAATACACACATTGTTCATTAGATATCTATGTTTACTTGGACATATTTGCCAAGATGAGTGTCTGATAAGATGTCATAGCCCTTTGTTGTGGCTTCATGAACTGTACTATTCAATATTCATACGGGCATTTTGAGTGTTAGCATTTATGTGTACTCTGTTCATCCTAATCAGCCCCAGACACTTAAGTCAGTTACTTTTAGGGAGTGTCTATTAAAACTATAAAATGATGAAGTGAAAACCAATATTAGTATCAGTATTAATTGTATAAACATTAAAATTTAAGTACAGTATATCTGAGATCAAAATCATCATGATCCTAAATTGGAAGCTTTACATGGTACTTTTATATCTAGAGATTTGACAGAATTTAGGGATACCAACATCTTCCCTGGATTGTGTTATCTTCAAAGTCATAAAGAAATTAAATTAACATAAAATGCTCATCAATGCGTAGTGACTATCACTCGAGAGTCGAGAATGTAAGTCTAACATATAACAATATAGTCTAATATAAACCAGTGGCGGATCCAGGAATTTGGGAAAGGGGGGACACACTCAACGTTTTGCCAGTGGAGGATTTAGGCCTAAGCTGTCAGCAAGTCAGCAGTTGCTGACATGGCCCCTTGCTATTTTGGACTACGGGGCCCACTGCCGGTTTTTTTGTGTGGGGTGGGTGTGTGTGTGTGTGTTTGTGTTTGTGGTTTTTTTTCTTCTTTCTGGGGGAGGCTTTTTCCCTACAAGCTACTTTTAAAAGATCAAGGGCTCCTAGGGACCAGAGTGTCAAAACAAAGGGCCGGTCTGAAGTTTCTTAGTAACCAAGGCGAGTTAAAAACGTTACATGTGTTGAACAGCTATATTTAACCTGCAAGTGTAGGGCCTACATCAGTTAAAACAAGTAAATTAATGGAATAAAAAAAGCGTTTATTTCATCCACAACATGAACAGTGTCTTGTTCTTTATAGGCCTACTATATCCTTTACACTACAAACTATTATTTTGATAATTTGCTATGACAAGACAATTCATTTTTGAAGCTGTTCGAGGTGCATTTCTTCACGGAGACGAAGTTCGTCGATAAAACCTTCTTATCGCTTTGTCATATGTCTATGTAATGTACCAAAACATGGGGGGGGGGGGGATTTGATATTGTGTCCCCATCTAAACACATAAGGGATGTCCCCTATCCCCCGGGATTGGCTGGTGCCCCTGTCCCTGGTATTGATGGCATTGATGCCCATGTTTGCATTTATGATCTCAGTATTTGCAAAGGTAATTCGACATTTGAGGGAAGGTTATTTATTTTAAATTTGGTAAATTTGATTCACTATCAACAGCAGCCGTAGTGATAAATTAAGATGATCGTCAACGATGTGCTCAAAATTCAGCAAATTTAAAATAAACACGCTCATATTGCCACAATTCAGATCTATACATTCACACCATTGCAAAACCCGTTATACACAGCTGGTCCGAAAGAACGATCTCTACACGGTACATTGTAAGCATACTGAGTCCACAATCAATATAAACTCAATAACACGGATCTTACTTTAGTTAACACGTTTATCGAACTATTTAGTTGATCAATTGTATCACATTTTACTGTAACAATAATTGTTTGAAATAGTATCATTTTTTAATATTGTTTGATGGCTACAGCATCATTTAAAGCCTTAATGTACGATTTCCGTTAAATTTTAATTTTGTTATTCTTTATTCAAAATGTTGAAATAATATTAGTAATAACCAGGGTTCGAAATTTTGGTTGTCCGGTTGCCCGGGACAACTAAAAAAGTCGCCGGACAACCAAAAATACTGATTCGGTTGTCCGCCGGACAACCATAAATCTAGCAAAAAGTCACATTTGTAGGCCTACGGACAATCAAAAACTCAGACGGACAACCAGAAATTGTAATCTGGTTGTCCGTGGGACAACCATTTATTTTTCCTAAATTCGATCACTGGTAATAACTGACAGGAAGGGTTGATGTCCATTTTAAGTTGAAATAACAAGGTAAAGTGAAAGCAACCCCACTGGTTATTTTGGCCATTTAACATGCAGTTCTATATGGGAGGACATATTATCATAAGTTTTAAATTATGATAATATGTCAAACTTTGCTCTGTTGACCTACAAAGACAACAAATTTGGCCGATTCCATTTAGGTGCAAGTTGGGACATGTGTAAACATTACAAATATGAAAAAAAAATCAGGTTTGAAAAAAATGAACCAATTTCATATTATAAGATCGTACATTATGGCTTTAAACAAAATCAATGTTGAACACCTGTTGCGTGTTGTTGTCAATTAGCATGTACAAAAAATGTACGTAGGTATAAATTATTTTGAGGAATCTTTTTTTAACAATATGTAACAGTTTATCACATTATTGCATTATTTTTGATGTATAGCATGATAATAAAAAAAACTCTTCAGAAATATGTCAGATTTATGATAAGTGTCTAGGAAACCAGAGAATAAATAATTAAAAAAAACTTCATTTTCTCATGCTCAGTATACCGACTTCTTACCAGTTTAATATGATTTAAAACATATAAAGCTTTATATGATTATTTCAGCATAATCATAATTGTTTAAAACTAATTTGTTGTATTAGGTATTGCAACGGCAATGATAACTATCAGTCCAGATCTTTTTAGTGTCTTCCTAAATTTAACAAAAATGGTAAAGCTGTTTAAACAGTACTGAGTTTTTCTTTGAGTTGTGGGGGGATAAACTGCCAGGCACACCACTGGTTCAATCGTGAGCGCCGTGGAAACTATCTTCTTTGAAGGAACATTTATTAATTAATTTGGACAAGGGGGACTAACATACATGTATTACACACACAGTTAGTGGCTACTAACCTGAAACTGTTTTATTTGAATATCGCTGCCCACTTTTGTGGTGACAAGATGTTTAAAGTCCGAGTTGTATGGTTGGCCACTGTAAACAGGTGCTCACTGCTCAAATTATTTGTTTGGCCCCTTCCTCACTGAATTGTTTGCCTTTCAGCAATTTTTTTTGAGGTCCTTTGTGGTTTATTGGAACTTGCTTCCTCTTATAAACTTTTTAAAAAATTCACCCAAATAATTGCACAATAAGGTATTATGTCACCTAAACATCTATAAGCATGCTCTAAATAATTAAATCCCAAATTACGAGAACTGTGCACTATTTCAGACATTGGCCTAATCTTTGCTATGGGTGGTTGGCAAACCAGTTGGCAAATATTTTGCAGTAAACTGGGGTAGTAAATGATGGACAAATTCAAAATAAAGGCTACATTTAAGCTATTATATGCGATGTGAATAAATTCACTACCCGGCACATTTTTTTTAAAAGTATTATTTTCTGTTTTTCATAGCAGTTTAATTTTAACATGAAAGGGGGGAGCCAGGGGTGTGCACTGCCTGGATACGCTACTGTGGGAGGTCGTTGATCATCATGATCAAAATGTGATGCAAATTATATTCGATAAAACAGGTGTACAATGTAAGTGAAAAGCAAAACAAAGGGGTTTTATATCTTTTCCCAACAAACATGTAAAAAAGTAAAAATAGTAATTTCATGCCTGGATCCACGCCTGATATAAACACATCATATAAAGAAAGTCTGCACTTATGTAACACATCTTACACCAAAACCTTGTTAGCTCCAATTTGATACCAAATTTGCTATCAAAGACTTTAAATTGCCAAAGATTGATACCTGTTTATGAAATTTGGTGCATTTGTGAAAGTTGCAAATCAAAAAAGGAGCATGCAGACCTGTAGAGGTGAATTGCAGAGCGCGACCATTGACTTTAGCCCAAAATAACTGCTAGGTCATATCGATCGCATCATGCCCTAGTATTCATCAGTGTAGCATTATAACAATCCATGAATACTTGGGATAGTCGACAGGGGTCATTTGCGGGCAAGAAAGCTTGACCATGTTTAGCAATTTTGGCCACGTGCATCATTTTGATTTGCAACTTTTGAAAATGCACCAAATTTCATATACAGCCTTATCAATCAAATTGTCATAAAAGATCAGGTTTTGGTGTAGGACGGGTTGCATAAATGCAGACTTTCTTTTTGTGTTGCGTTTATATAAATTTGAAATTTTAATCAACAACATTGATGCATATTTTTTTTCAGATGGACGAATTTTGCATTACGTGTTGAATTTGAAAACCCTGAGTTCCAGAGTATTGTAGATAAAATGAGATCCAAGAACCTGGAAGCTGAAATGCAATTTGTAAGGTAGGTTAACAATGTCATTATGGATGGAATCAAGGGGAGCTAAGTAGGACATACGAAGGGTTGTACAATTACCCATTAAAATCTAACAAGTGCCCAGAGCAATTCAGATAATCATTTTTAGGGGACACAAGGAAGAACAGATGATTAATTGTGTTTTCAACTGATTGAGTGTCTCAGGTTAAAGAAGAAATCAAACAAACAAACAAACACTGCCTTTGTGATAAATGTCCCTGAATGAGTTGGTAAGGGCCAGGGACTATAATACAATTATTAACTCTGTGGGGGGTTGTATGAATATATATTCTCTTGGTCAGGCTGACCTCACACAGTGGAAAAAGCCTTGTAAAACCAGTGTGCGCATGTGCAGTTCCCTTCCTCAAGCTGGTTGCTATGCGCGCATGTGTGCAAAGGGGACAATGTTCCCGGATGTCAGACCGAGAGAATAGCTGTTTATGTGTGCAATTGTTGACCCATTTTCAAAATAATTCTTCACCATGTGCAGAAGTTGATGAATTCTAAAAGTACTTGTGCCACGCATTTGCAAAGTTAGTTTTGATAAATATAATTATTCATTATATTACTGTCATAACTTTATGATAATCTTCAGACTTTCAGAATATCAAGTTATACCTGCTGGTAATCCCCACTTCCTAGTTTCTTCATAAACTTCTTGGTTGTTTCATCAACCTTCAATGAATCTGAGACTGAATTCCTTATTCATTCTGATATTTCCAATAACCATGTTTTAAAAACTTATCCTTGGTTTTATGTTATATACAGAAAACTTGTTACGGAAACTACCAGTCCTGTTGTCTTCAGCCACAATGATGCACAAGAAGGTAATTCACACACAAAAAAACCACAACATTTTTCACCAGGTTTCGTGTACCAAATAATAAAGAAGACAAGCGATCCCGTCCGGGAATCGAACCCAGGACCTCAGGTTTACAAGACCTGTACCTTAACCACTTGGCCATGGGAGCTATGTGATTAGGCTAGTTGAAATTTGAACCTATGAGTGGTCACTTAAACTTATTCCATGTTAAGGTAATTCACTGTCACAATTACATGTTTATCTAGGTGTTTATCTATGGTAAATCCGCCATATTGGTTGTGACGATGGAGATAAATAGATCTGAATCTACCAATCACCTGTCATTTGCTTGCTAATCGGCAAAATAGCAAATATAACACATCCTACTTTCCTTTAAAATTAATTAGGGCATCCTCTATTCGCCGTAGAAGTCGGATTAACTACCATCGCAATAGATGAATACAATTTTTGAATATATCGCCCTGCACTACAAGCAGGTTGCACTCATCACCTGTGTCTGTCTGCAATCAGATTGAATACAATACCACTCTTTTCAAAGATACTAATCTTACAGGTGCAAGTGATCAGCATGATATAAATATTCAATATGTAATCACTGTCCTGAATTGTCAACTTTTTTGGTAAAATAGGATGTGTTAGTCTGTAAAATACAATGTGCTTGCTGTTTACTTTTGTGAATTTTTAAACCTAAATACTGATTTTGTATGAGAATAATTAATCAGTTCATTAGATCTGCAAATGAAGGGATCTTGCCGATTCAGATCAGATTTGACCAAAATTGGATTGATTAGGAATTGATCGATCTGATTGGTTCTGCTCTATGTGATAGCAAAAATATGCAGATGGCATCTAATCCAGTAAGAATTCATGAACAAGTTTCTCGATTCCATCTTGATTATAAAGGTGCATCAAATAATTAAGTAGTAAAAAGTAGTAGATCAAAGCAGTTTGCAATGACCATAGTAACTTGTCTTGGTAGATATATCTAGATATATGAGAGCTAAGCCATGATTTCATGATATCATCTTTTACTGGGGACTCTTTATTACAGATCAGAACTTGAGTTTCATATCAGAAAGAGGATAAGTCTTCCCTTCACAATCTTCAAGACTTATTAGAGAGCTTGCAATTTCCAAACATACATATCATACGCCCATACATCTTTTCAAAATCCCGTCACATGAGAGTGATTTTGAATAGATGCACAAAGTATGATACCTACATTTGGAAATCGCAAGCTCTCTAATGTTACAGAATAGAATGATACCTGAATAGATGTGCCATAAGCATTGAATCCCAGCATTCTGGCTTCATATTATACCAACCAGTGTTTGCATATTTTTTTTGTAAGTCTTTGGCAATAATCTAGGTGTGACAAATTTGTACCCTGCTCTCTAAAGACCATTTCTTTGGATAAAGGAATACTTAATGCAACACTTCAACCAGTTCATTGTATGTGCCTTCATAATATGACATAAATCATCCCTACCAGACATCCATATGCTACTCATGTAATTACAGTTTGCTTCCTGGTTGATGTGCACAGTCCAAAACTTTTAAAGTAGGGTGTTGCAAGAAAGCTTCGTAGGTATGACTTGATTTTTTTGTGTGAATACAAAGCTTTTCATTAATGGAATTAGTCTAAGGCCAAAAAAAGTCTGGTCAAAATCCTGAAAATCTAGGCCCGGTATTTTCTAGGATCCCTTATCTTTGCTAAAAAAGGTTGTGCCCAAGCCAGCACTCTTTAATTGGATAGTACATTGTAAAATTAGCTGGTTGAGTTTGTTTAAAAAAGTAAAATCGGGTTGGCTAACCCATCAGATTTTAGGCTTGGGAGGGCAACACAACCATTTTTTTGGCCCAGTATATACCTGAAAATGTGGATTATTTTACTTTCATTTAATTTTTCTCTTTTTTTCCTCTATATTTCTCCTCTGCAGGAAATATTCTACTAACAAATGAAAAGTCCAATCAAAAAGGACTGGTATTAATTGACTATGAATATGCAGGTTATAACTACAGGTTAGTAATACCGGTACTATAATGAAAAGTCAATAAAATTGTCAGTACAACTGACTTTGGTGTTGTACAATAGAGAATCCATTCTCAATTAGCTGTGTTTGGGCTAAAATGTCAAATGAAGCACCCTGTAGTAATATACAATTACCTGATGAACTAGGAATAATCAGAGGTCATCAGGGATTGTTTTAAAAAATCCAGGTGTGCGATAAATCGCACTCCTCAAATTATAATTTGTATTTACTCTAGTATATGCTGAAATGGTCTAAATGCATACAATACTAATGGGTTTTTACCATTTCAGCATAGGCAAAGTAAATACAAATTGTAATATTTTGGTATTTTGTTTCTTTTTAAAAATCAACCAGGATGATTCCATCATGTGTGTCTTGGTTGAATTAGACTCTGAATCCAAAATAAATCCCTTATAACTATATAATTGAAAATAAAATAGGCATGTTATCGATCATTTGAGGTGTGCGTATGCCTTAAACTCAACCACTGGATCATCCATCAATATAGTTTCATTTGCACCAGGTCGGCAGAAGGAAGAAACAGCCAGACTAGCACACATTGTATTTTTGGTATTTTTCACCTGTACGTAATGTCAGCTTGACTAATTATCTCAAAAATCCAATTGCCACACTTCCATTATATTTTGTTATACCTACTTTCTTTAACTACAGGGGCTTTGATTTAGCTAATCACTTTGTTGAATGGACCTTGGATTACACTCACAGTGAACCACCATTCTTCACATTCAAGCCAGAAAACTTCCCAACTCGTGAACAACAACTCCATTTCATTCGCACCTACCTGACCAATTTCCACGGCAATAATGGTATAGTGAATGGGAGTATATTAGAAGAAGAGGAAACTATATTGAAGGAAGTGGTGAGGTAAGGAATTGGTGTTTAACAAAACCTTGCTGGGAAAGGAAGATGGTAGTGTAATCTTTATATGGGAGTGGATAATTGTGGACTTGTCATATTATATGTTTGAACTTCTTAATTGCCAGTGGTAAAAATTCACTTTTTGGTAAATCCCTGAGATGTCTACATTTGATGTCACACCGATGTGCCCATCGTTTAGCGAACATCGTTAGCGCAGTAACGATGTGTGCATGGACATGACAACATCAGAAGTCTACCTGCAAAGGTATGTGGGATTTACCAAAAAGGTGAATTGATCTCGGATTGCTCAGCATTCCTACATTCACAAGGCATTGAGATTGTGGAACAGCCTTCCCAAATCTGTGGTTAACAGGGACACACTGACCAAATTCAAGTCCGCTGTAAATCAGCATTTCCCAATAAGCAATAAGCACTTGGCAAGATGGTCAATGGTGCTGTAACTTGTGCATGAATATTATTATGCATCTTTGATACTGCCTTGCATATAGAATAGACTATAGTTTTCAGCAAGGTTCTTAAGCAATCTGCCGATTTGGTGCTGTTTACAGCGTAAACACAGTAGTTGGGTTCTGATTAGCTAATTGAATCATGTCATCACATTGGCACCTCATTCACTAGTCATGCTGCATAGCATTGTGTGACCTTTCTTTTACACAATAAGCAGAAAGAGCAGATGGACTCGCAAAAGAAATTTGCTGAATAAATTTTATATAATATTTTCTATAATGAAGAACTTCGTCATGAAACAAGTAAAGTGACAACACTCCAGGAGGGCTACATGGTGACTATCTCACAAATATGCTCTCAAGTTTCATTGACACCTTCTGGTAGTCTGCTCCTTTAACATTGTTGTCTCTTACATGTTCTGTTTTATATTTTAACAACACAATCATATTCTTGTCATTTTGTTTCTTCAGGTTTGCTCCTGTTTCACATTTCATATTTGCCATGTGGTCAATTGTTCAGATGAAGGTCTCACACACAGTATGGGGCTATAAGGTATGTAGATGCTTCACCCTTTGTTATCATTTTTTTTTTCATTTTGATATTTTTATACAATATTTATTAAAAACAACTAATGTATTAAAGCAAAATAGGCTGTTGATCAAAACAGATTCAATTTCAGATATCAACAAATCATTGGGGGGTTTTGACACTGCTAAATTGATACATTTTGTGAGAGCTACATCTTGATCATCATAATATAAATTGATGAAATGTGGTTCCTCAGGCCAATGTTAAGGACCCCTTGGAAAAGTTACATCACAGATGAGACAATTTTACATGAGTGCTGCCAGTCAACGGATGCTCCTGAAGAAGATCCGGAAACTGCAACTTGATTTCCTAAGCTATCCTACGAAGAAAGAAGATCGGGTGTGTTTATTTCTTATGGGGAAGATTAATGGAAGGAGAGACAGAGGGCGCTAGAGGACAACATCTTCAAAGTATCACAGCCTGGACAGGTGTGGATAAGGCCAAAAAATATTGTTCTGTTGCCCTAAAGTGGGAAAGTTGGGTCTGTCGGTTGGATTTTCTTTATTTTTTAAATCCCCATAAATATTAAATAATGTTACTTTCATTATGGACATTTTGTAAATGTTGACTACTGGATACTTGATAGATAAACAATTTGATAAATCAATTTTAATTAAATATCAATTTTTTAGAAAATATCTGTAAAAATTGTCATTCAAAAAAAAAAACTGTGACCCTGATTTTTCAGGATTTAGGGTCGGTCGCACAGGGCAACACAACAATTTTTTTTGGCCTAACATCAAGCTGATGAGATTGGTAAAAAACAGGATGGATTATTACTCCATGATTGCTAACGTCACTGGATATGGCACATAGGGAGAGAGAGAGAGAGAGAGAGAAGAGCTATATTGATGGAAATCAAATGTGTACTAAAAATGAAGGGTATTTGATACCAGCATTATGAAAAAAACATGCAATGGGACTGTCTAATTTGGAAATAATAAGTATAATAATTGGTAATTGAGAAACTTAAGAGACAACATATATCTACAACTAATTAAAAATTTGCATATATATGCATGTAATACACAGGGACATAGAAAATCAATGGAAGTGAGGGGTGTGCTGGATTGATACCTCACAAGGTCTTTATGTCCATCCAAGTTTCATCTCTTCAGTACACTAAGTTATTACTTTCACTCTATTTTCTTCAAACAGGAGTATGCAATTCAGAGACTAGATGAGTACTACAAGCTCAAGAGTCAACTGCCAGATGACCTTCGACCTCACATGGATGAAGAGAACACACCATTGTACAATGGATGACTAGAGTAGCTGAGAGGGCAAATCTGGTGTTGTAAGAAGATCAAACAGAAGTGCAATTATAGCTGACTTTTTTTACTACTGCTGGTTATTTGTAAATTTTACAGCAAGTCGGACATCCCAGTTATACTGATGATATGGTTGCAGTATTGCAAATATCAAGTACCATCAACCATAAGATTTGGCACAATTAGCGCTGAATTAATACTATATGTGTATATACTAATATTCAAGAGGCAGCTATTATTCTCAGGATTGTCTTACATTACCAGATTTCTCTCTCTCTTTTTTTTGGTAATGTTTTTTTAAAAGTCTTTTCTTTTTTATGGGTATTATGGAATATACACTTTATGGGTATAATGGAAATATACTTTTAAAATATACTTTATGGGTATTATGGAAATATACTTTTAAAATATGTCAGAGATTGATGTACATGTACAGTCATATCCTTACTCTGACTCCGGTACCCAGTGCTGTACAACTCCACTTTGGTGCTCAGACTGACCACAACGACAGGTTCATGCTGATCATAATGAGTTTGCACGGCAGATTAAAAAACTGGTGCAAGTTGTAAAGAAGTAATTGATGCCCTGCCTTATTGTTCACACTTGCTCCATGCATGAAGATGCACTGGCATTCATGGTGGGTTATGTGTAATCATGCAGTGAATTCAGATTTCAGTGACTGAAACTGCATTCATCAATAATATGCTGACTTGTATTGACCACTACTCCTGCTTTTTAGTCAGTAGGAGGTACTGAGAGACCAAAAGGTCACAGGGAACCAAGAAATCTTTACTTCATTCAGAGAGATACCAACAAAGAGTACCAACTCAAAATTACTGTGTGTGTAATGCTATGGTACAACCGCCATTTTGGTTTGTCACTCATGGGGGGCAAAGAGTACCTCCAGCTTTTTTGACAAGAGCCTAATATTGAACAATAATTTGCACCTATCCAAAAGGTTTGCACACTCGGCGCTTAACAATCAATTTTGAATATCGCAAAATATGCTGAACGCAAACAGCATATCTCACTTTGAATCAAAGTGTAGCCGGTGCATAGTCAAATTATTTGGAGGTATACTATTTGCTCTCCATGAGCGACATGCAAACATAACAGAGTTTGTACTCTTTGGTTCTACCTCGTTGACTTGACTGCATACCTTTTTCTCCATAAATTTCCTCCATGTTAAACATGGAGAAAATAGATAGCTATACTCTGATCAGCTAATAATCGGCGGGACTCATAACATCGTGGATTGATATAGAGTGGTGTACACACAGCTGGTGAAGCATCTACGCGAATTGCGCTTAGCATATTGCGTGATTGATGCATGCTTTTGTGAATTTACACAAGTGTAAGTTGGGACTTTGTTCACTCAGGCAGTAACAAAAAACAAATAATTCTCGCCTATTATGAGCTGATCATAGTTTAGTTTAGCAACAACTCTTTAATGTTTGAATATATATGATCTTCAAAATATTTAGTATCATGTTAATAATTGCTGGTTGATAATGAGAGTGAACAAATTGAATTTTATGTGTGCCATAATTATTATGTGTATAAAATGAGCATTTTCATTTTACTGAATTTTACTGAAATGTGTATGATCCTTAATTGTTATGATTATGTTGTAGATTTAAACTCTGTGAGCAGTTTTGAGATATTTTTGAGTTAATTTTCCAATCTTTTCCAGCTGAGATTTTTATAAGAAAACCAAATCAAATAAAGGTGATTATATTTAGTTTGAGTCTAATGCCTATATCATACTAGTAAAGTTAATTTTTTATTACTTCCGTGAGCCAGGTGATCAGCGATTGCATAAAAGTGGCAAGGTTTCCTCCACTTCTACGCGCAGACGAACCAATGGGTAAACCATCTTGTTGTCAAGACCGTTGATCAGCTAATCAGCGTGAATGTTCATCACCTCTGTGTTTAGTGTTTAGGTGCACAGCACAGACAATGGAAGTAATAGAAAATTAACTTTAGTCGGTCATACATCAGTGCGATTGCACAATCCTGACAGCATTCAGTCTGTCACTAGAAATATAAAAGCGGGGGAAATCTGTTCCATCTGACCAGCAGGGAATCTAAAGATGGATCCTAGAGGGCATAACTGTGTAAAATTTTCAAAGGATAGCAGTAAAAACAGGGTAAATGTGACACAACATCCTATAGGGGAATAATACAAAAGTTATTCCCCCATTGAATGTTGTGCCACATTTACCTTGTTTTAGCTGTTGCTAGAAAGTTGCCTTCAGCTCTGATTGATATATCGACAGTTTTACAATTGAGCATCAGAACACAGATCTTGGAAAGATCCAGGATCTGTGGTTAAAAGCAGTCACAAACAACATAGTATAAACATCTATGCTGGATGTGACTGTTTGTATGATATAGGCATAAGTTAATATTTTAAAGTAATGTATTTTGTGTTAATGGCATAAGCTTAAATTTGTATGTAAAGAAATGTAACGCACAATAGTAATTTACATTGATTATGGTAACAATAATTTGATAGTATGTTTCATTACATCGATTGCAGCTTGATGTCCCAAATTGGTCAACATGGACTCTAAAATGATCACCAAATCAGATTTCAAGCAGCTTCTGTATTGTGTAATAATGTATTGACCAAAAATTGGTAACTCTTATCAACCATGTATGTTTTTAGATTATGCATAAATAACCGTAGCAGTATCATGACCTTTCAGTAATAATATAATATTTTTGGATGGTACAAAATTTTATCAAAGGAAGCTTTGGAAATAATATGCAAATAGAAGCATATGCATCCTTCCATCATTTCAAATTAAGTCAGTTTATGGTATTACTGTTTTATCAGGCAAAATTGATACAATTGTGAACAAGAAAAAAAGTGCCAAAATGTAGAAGTCGGTTTTAATCTATTCACCCGATATGCCTACTAGTTCCACTAGAGTGAGAGGGGTGTTAATTTTCACTTTGTAGACATGTGAGTTGATACCTCAAAATCCTTCTCACTCAAGTGAAACTGGTGGATATATTGGGTGCATAGATGATAAATAATGCAGCCACAGTGCAGACCCACATTGGAAAATATGCATAGTACTTATGTAAAATGTAATATTTGTTTGAACATATTGTAATGGTAATGAGCAGAAACTATGCAATGTTTGTTTCTACAATGTGGTAGTCTGATCGAAACACAGAATGAAAACCAGAGAACCTGTACTTGACCGCCATCTTGGTATATGCAAGGGGCAAAAATTGGGGTAATCGTGTTTGATTCAAAATGCACCCAAAATTAATAGGTGGCTGTTTGCAGTACTAGACAAGCTTTGTGGTGTAACACATTGATTGTGTATAAGGAGCTACACAATGCTACACATAGTGTGATTATCGCACAGAATTGTTTTTGTTCGTTTTTGCTTACCATCTGCAAACACCTGAATACCCCCAATTTTTTCCCATTACATGTACTGACTGCGCTGTTGCACATGGCGGTATAGATGAGTTGACCTCAATGTTTATCAACAAAGGCTAGGGACTGGTATATCGATATGCTCCTTATTAACTCTGTGAATAGAAATATTAAAATAAGTTTGGTGAAATGAGATATGACATGGGGAAATTGTTGCACTTGATATGCTATGGCATTTTATGGTGCACAGGATGCACAATGTCCATATATAAATATTTTGATGCCATGTTTATGAGTATGACACATACTGTCTGTTTCAAAATATGCAGTCTCTGGTATTATGAATGTACGATGTTATCTTAGTGGTATGACAATGTCATGGTATGTACTAAGTGATATTATAGCATTGAATAATTGCTTGGCCAGTTTCATTGCTGTACTATTAACTTTATACATCAGTACCGTAAAAACTTGATAGTTAGCATGTGTGCTTACTATCGAGCGTTTTTGAAAACATAAAATAAGACACACATTTGCAGATTTTCTTGTTTGTATATAACTATGTCAATCAATGATTTGCTCAAAATTCTTTACACTTTTGTGGATGGCATTCTTCATATTTGCATGTTTTAAAAGCGCTCGTTAGTAAGCACATATGCTAACTATCGAGTTTTTACGGTATTATACTACTTGATATTATCTCTCAATTATCATTGTATAAGTAGTAGAATAGAAGTTTGAGACTGTGAAAGAGATGTAGTTTCATTGAACTGGTTAATGGATAGTCTTTGATGACAGGAATTAAAAATTCAAGTTGAGGGTTTAGCTAGCACAGCCGAGTCATAAATATGTTTACCTAAATAGGTATTGAACAGGTTTACTCATTAGGGCATAATCACTTGTCAAATATGTTTATTTCTTACAAGATCTGATGAAGACCAGGCGAACGGGTTGCAATGTTACTAGAAAAATCACTGGCGACTCCAGAAGAAGTTCATGTATTATACTTGTCTGTTGGCAAACAAAAACAAATTACCTCAACTTGAATTGTAAGTGGTCATATCTCAAAGGTGTTTGTTTCTCCAAATCAAAATCAGAATTCCATAATCTTTGAAATTACACTTTTGTCCTTATAATTGAAAAATTCAATATCAATAGGTGTAAATTTTATTTTAATTCTGATTTCACTGATATATTTCTATATTTTATGCTGCAAATAGGACCCTCTTTGGATGAGTAACCCTATCCATGCTAAATCTGAACAAAGCAAAATCACTGCACAATAGTGTGCATGCATGCATCCGACATGGTGCCATGACGCAATCACCCTATGTGCATGTGGCTACCTGTCTATGATGCACTGCTTGGCACATGAGCGGTTCTGGGTTGAAAACTGCGGGTACCAAGCAACTTGTTTGTTCATCTTCTCTCCTGTTTCCTTCTTTCTTTCCTCCCCAATAGCTGCAAACTACTTGCAGCATTAGGGTTATTATTCCTTTCTTGTTTATTTTGTGAGGGCTTTCAGTTGGAGAAGTGTTATTTTGTTTCAATATGGGGTTTATTGGCGATAATATGTTATGTAATATTTTCTAGTTGCTGTAGTGTGTAGCAATTCATGTATTATGAAATCATGTATTAGACATTAGTGTTAGCAATTCCATTTAATTTTAACACTGCTTGACTTTTTGAGACATTAGCCATGAAAACTTTTTGTTAGCAAATTGCAAGATATATTTCTGAATTAATAGGTTTTACATGTATGGCCTAGAGGAAAAAGACAACACAAAATTGTGACGGAAAGCTATATCTGAACTAATATGATATCCAATACTATATGTGATATGAACTTATGTCCAATGCTATAACCTATATGATATGCAGAGATACAATGTATTGTATGTTGTTTTTCTAAGTAAATCTTTATGCATAAATTAGCATGAAACTAAAAAAGTAATCAAGATATGGGCCTAATATTATCTCAGTGAAACAAGAAATTGATTGAAAAGAGTATTTCTGAAAAGATATATGTACACTGCATTGTGTTACAATCAGAACTGCAAGTAAGTACAATTATGCATAGTAATTAACTGTCACTCCAAATTATTGGACTATTATTCCACTACCATAAAAACTTGATAGATAGTATATGTGCTTACTATCAAGCGCTTTTGAAAACATGTAATTGTACCAAAGTCTGGCACTTTACCAACTGAGCTAATGGGGTTGAGACACACATTTGCAGATTTACTTGATCGTATATAACCGTGTATCGATGATTTGCTCAAAACCCTTTACACTTTTGTGGATGGGGCTCTTCATGCTTGCGCTCGATAGTAAGCACATATGCTAACTATCAAGTTTTTACAGTATTAAAGCAGTACAGAAGTATTGTTGTGTTTTGGCTGAAAATATCTCCCAAATGTCGATTGGTTGTACACCAGGGTTGTACAGGTAGTTTTGTGTGAATCTTACTTTGAGGCACATTTCCCTCTGCATTTCAAACAAACACGGCACAGTGTGCTTGCGTTTAATTTACCTGTTTTTGTCGGACAAAAATACTTTTATGTATAAAATACTGTTGGCTATAATAATACAAGAGAACTACTGATTTGATAACAGGATTTGACCTAAACTCAAGGGGCCCCAACAAATGTTGTAATTCAGGTTAATCACACTAACATGAATGATTTCACAGCTATAACAACTCTGCCAAAATGACTTACTTGTTGTTTACTATGTTAACAAATTTTATGTTCATAAGAAGTGTACTAAAAGGGTTCTCAAATGTAGATAGTAAGTAGAAAAGTTAACATGTAGCACTATAGATGAGTTGACTTCTGACGTTAATGCCTGACCTTATGCACACGCATCATCACAATTTCCATTGTTTTTTGCTTGGCAGTATGCATGCGCATCATATTTTGTTCAGGGCTTGTGTAGTGGTTGCATGGGGTTCACTCAAGCATATCTATATACCAGGACTTTGTTGATAAATATTGAGGTATTATTACTACTAGAATTTCAATTGCATGGCAAAATAATCCAGATATGCATTATTTTGTCTCCCCCTCCTTCCTACTGTAGTTATATGTAGTTATATGCAACATAGTGAGGTCTGTATGCTTTTGTCTAACCTCTTTGTGGGTAATTGATATGAAGCTAAAGCTTTCTGTTGGTATCAAATGGTATCATGATTCATAACAACAATGGACCAAAACAACACTTCATAATCATACCTCCATCCAATCTGTATATATTGAGTCAAGTACTTAATTGTTGTTACCATGTTAGAAGTGTATCAACATGATTGTATTAAATTAGCTCATCTTTATAATAAAATTTATGTATTGACTGCTCAGTGCCAGAAGTGGGTAAGTGCAATAGATGCCCTGTGAACATTTGGCAATTTGCACAGTATATTGTACTCATCTACACATGGCAGCCACGCATGACAGCTATTGCACTTACCCACTTCTGGCACTGAACAATCTATGTCATGTGATCAAGCAGAATGATATGATGTATCTTGAGCAGCATCAATTCAAAGTCATTTTATTTGAAGATATTTTAGTACTGAAACTTGACCTTGACAGTATTCCTGAGCTGATGAAAATCTCTCTTATACTTTGCAATGCTGTACTGTACCCCAGTAAAAACTCAAAATTACGAAAATTTCTACTTTTTGAAGCATGTTTGTGCAAAATTTGTTGATATTGCCCCCTCCCCCATCAATTCATTTCCCCCCCTCAATGCCCCAGAAAAAAATCCTGGCACCGCCACTGGAGACACGATATGCATGTCTTGTATATGCAGGGAAAAAATTGCTTCATAGAGATTTTGCGCACATGCTATATACCTCATGGACTCGTACATTAAGTTACGGGTATATTTGGATAAAAGGGATTAAACCATGTTGGAACTTGGTGTTGTGGTGTAAATAATTCTTGAAATGGTATTCAATTTATGTATAAATGATATAAAACAAATATTAGCTGTCTTAAATTTGTTTCAGCTTATGGAATGGAACATTATTCATCTTTCACTGTGTGATTATATTTTGACCATTTGGTTAATATTTGTAAACCTTACCATACCATACCCTTTCTATAATATCCAGTAACTAATAATACAATGTCTTACAGGGATGTACAACCATGCATATGTGTGCTCATAAATCAAAAACATTATCTAAGCATGTGTGATATTTAAATGATATAACTGCCAAGTATATTAGGAGTTGTTGTAGTGAACTAACATGATCCTTAACCCTAACCGAACTAAACATCAAAAACCTCAATTCACAAAGCATCTGCAAGTGTGAAACACAAGACGAAGTTAGATGTCATGTCAAAGGTCATGACACGACATCCAAACCCCGGAGGGCGCTGGTCTAATGTAATTACTGGGAGACGAGCATATTTTGTGCTGGTTTCACTGGGATAATCACATACGTTCAAACTGTTTTAACCCCAAATGAATGGGGGCGATTTGTCCCCTATCTCACCACTGCTTATAGCTTTCATACTATTTTAGCCCAAATGAAAATGAATTTTGATGGGCCAGTGTTGCACAAAGTGCATACTATTTTGCAATGTTACCCTATTTTGACCCAAAATACAGGCTGAAAAGACGATAAACACGGCAACTAATATTATTATATTATGATTCCTATGTATAAATTTGGGGGGAGCGGGGACCTGTCCCCCATCTCACCAATGCCTACAGCTATCAATCTTTGTGGTTGTTCCCTAATGAATTAGTAGTGTTAAGTTAACTCAACCCCAGGGATGTAATTTCTCATCTTCTATGGTATAACATACAATAATGACAGTATTCTCTTGCAAGGGGTCATTTCAAATAAATAAATAAACTTCTTGATAACTTCAAAGGACTTGTAATAAAGGGCCATTTCTTGTATATGTAATGCCGTTGTGGCATAAGAACTTAAATATTTATAAACCTCTGAAGCGAGTTTCTCTCAAAATAATAGATTGTAAACCATTGTATCGATCCAGGTTCCTTTTGCTTTTATTTTACTCTTTGTCTTGGATAACCCATAATACATACAATATTATTGTTCCTTTTGTCTATTCTGTAAAGTGCCTTTATCTAATGTATATTATGTCTATTTACATATTTTTTAGTTATTATTATTGTTTAAGTTGATTTGAAAATCATTTTTATTTTTAATTGTGCTTTGTTATGTATTGTATTCAAGTACAATAATGATTGTAGGTAGAGATGTTATGTGCATTAATAATGACACATACATTATCATGATTATATGAGAAATAAAATGCAACTATTGAATTATATGATTAAGTGTATTTTGTTTTTTGCAATGAATGATAATCAAGGAATCAAAATTTCTGTTTGGAATAGAATCAGTTAAGTATGTCTGGAGCCAGAGAGGGAGGTTGGTGCAACACACCCACCCGGCACCCACCCAAATAAAACAAAAGGTTACAAAAGATACCTCACGATCCATACAGAGCACAGAGTGCCAAAAGTATGACAGAACAGCAAATTTGCAACATTTGCTGTGACCACGTAAAGTAGCGAGGGGCTTTTTAACAGGGCTGTATCCAGGAATTTGTTTTGGGCGGTGTGGAATTGCCAAAAAATGTGGACCTTTTCATCAAAAATTTGCTTCTATACAAAAAGTGGACTTGACCCCCCCCCTAAAATAACCCTTTTGGGGGATATTTTGAAAGTGAAAAATTAAAAGGGGGGAAAATTGCTTGCCTCCCCCCTCTCATATCAAAATTTGCTTTCCCTTTGGGCTACCAAAAAGTCTTGCCCCCCTGCACATGCTTAGTGGTCCAGATAATGTGAGCGCAACGAGCTGTAAAACTTATATAATTTAGGCGTATTCTCATACTGTTTTCCTAGCCTTTTCAGAGCATTTTATCATAAAAGGTGCCCATATGGGGCTCATAATTTAATAGGGTCTGTGCAATAATTATGAGCCCTTTGGGAGGGTAAAGTTGGGAGGGGCAAGAAACTTTTGGTGAGCCGAAGGTTGGGGGGCAAGTAATTCTTGGCAAGCTGAGGGGGGGGGCAAGCGATTTTTGGTAAACATTCATGGGGCGCCTTTTAAATAAAATGCTCTAAAAATTTTTAGGAAAACAGTACGGAAACGCTCGCAAATATGCAAATTTTAAGGTTTTATTTATTTATTTTAATCATATTTATCCAGGGTAGCCCAATTCAGCCAAATAGCTGGTCTAACATGGGGCCCTGCTACACATATATACAATAATTTAAAAGCAACAATTTTCAACATACAATTTATATAGTATATACAACTCTTAGACAAATTTAAAATACAAAAATACATATAATTTTCAAAGTAAATAAAAACACATCATTTACAAGTATATGCACAAAATTTTAGGACTTGAATCTTTGCTTGAAAGTCTGCATATTTGTTGAGCTTCTTAATTCATTACTCAGCTTGTTCCAAACTTCAACCCCACTGTATGAAAAAGATGATTTAAAATATTCAGTATCATAACCATTCGTGCAAGGCGGAAGAGCCAATACATTTGTCGCAGCTTGTCTGGTGTTAACATTATGCTTTTCGTGTATATAAGAAAACCTGTTGATTAGGTACTGTGGAGCCATATCGTTTAGACATTTAAACATTAACAAAGATTTGAAATACATTGCACGATTTGGAAGTGATTCCCATCCTAATATAGGAAACATTATATCAGAAGACGTAAGGTAATTGGCACGTAATATGATTCTTGCACATCGCTTCTGTAACACACTTAATTTACGCATATCTTCATTGAAGCGACCAAACCACACTACACTACAATAGTCGAACTGCGGTTGAATAAGAGCTTTGTATAAAACATTAAGGGCGAGTTTCCCGACAGAAGTCTTATTAAGCCGTAGTCTTAAGGTGGCCTTGAGGCTACTAAGCCTAGCCCGCTCTCGAAGCCCGAGTCTTAACTCTAGCCGGATTTCTTCAACACAAATTCAACCTAGTCTTAATGGCCTTGTAGGCTTAACGCTTGACAACCTCGTCCCTTTCAACCAGCGACTTAATTGTATAGGCTGTTGGAGGTAGATGTACATAAGCTGTGGTCCTCACGGTTTACCGTACTAACAAGGTTGCCGTCTCATTATCGCAATGTTCCCGGCGCAAATACTAGCCTGGACCCGCGGTCTTGTGCTTGGGCTTATACCGTACACAACTTGACGCAAGAATATTGTGTCTGTTTGTGTCTTTTATGTATTATTTTATTTCCACTTGACTTTTTATGAGTCCAACTTGTATGAATGATACGTCTATGCTTTATACTCGTGATTCTTTCTTTGCATCCCAAAAAGGGTAAAACTGTGAGCCTAATGGAAAGGAATCTGTGCTTCCCCTAAAAAGGAAAGGAACCAACGTGCTATCTACTGCTGATATCAGTAGTCTTCTCAGATCTCACATGAAGTTCTCTGTTGGTACAATATTTATAATTATTTAAGTAGAAGATATAGCAATATTATATGCATCTTATCCGTAAATTCAGTTTTAATACTGCATGCATTATTGTTTCGTGTCAAATATTTACTATATCTTTACCAATTTTGTCCTTCTTCTATTGTATTAAATGGATGTCCAACCTGGTATAATATAGGCACTCACTCCAAAATAATATTGTAATAGGCCTACTTATGAAAAGTACGAGTATCAAACTATTAAGGCTTGGATAGGGACATGTGGTATCATATAGGTCTTCATGATGATGATGATGATGATGATGATGATGATGATGATGATGATGATGATGATGATGATGATGATGATGATTTGGGTTTGTACGGGGTGGAGTGGGTCTGAGGAGTTATGGGATCTGCTTGGAATCTGCGTAGATTTCCTTTTGACATGGGGGGGGGGGGGGGGGGGATTGAAAAAAAATTATGGTACAAATGCCATATTTAAGGTATTAAAGCTGGTGGCATATATGCCAATGGTACAAAAGTGGGATAATTGCAATTTATTTAACCTTCAAAATTGAGTTTTTAAGGTTAAAATGACCAAATAATGAGGTTAATTAATAACTCTCAGAAGTAGGCCTAATTTACCTTTTTCATGGGGGGGGGGGCAAGAGCTCCCCCTAGTTACGCGACTGCTTACTCATGTTAATTGAAAGACCGTCAAAAATATGTAAGATAAACTTTGCGTTACAATTTAAATAATTTGTAAATTGAAATAGACCAAGGCTTAGGACCTAAGACCTGCTCTGAGGCAGGGCCAAGAAAAGCCGCTGTAAGCCTGGTCTAACAGGCTTGCGTAGACTACGGCTACAGAAGACTGATTTCGAGAAATGCAAATTTTACTGAAGCCTGGGGCTAATCCTACAAGCCTGGCCCACGGGCTAACGAAGCCTCGAGGCTATGGTAGCCGTGCTTCGGGAAATACGTTTTCAGTTAAGCCTGGTCTTACGACCTCTTAAGCCTTGAGGCTAGACAAGCCAATTGCTAAGCCACCCGTCGAGAAATTCGCCCTAAGAGTGCGTACGTCAAGATATGTTTTAAGACGTCTTAAGAGTCCTATTTTACAAAAAAGCTTCTGTATAACAGAGTTAACATGATTGTGCCAGAGTAATTTAGAATCTATCTTTACACCAAGACATTTGGTACTATAAACTCTTTCAAGTTGACGATCATCAATGGTAACTGAAAAAGCAGAACATTTATCATTACGTAACTTAGGCTCACTACCAATGAGCATAACGTTTGTCTTTTCAGCATTAAGAAACAACTTGTTAACATTTAACCATGCCTTAATTGCAGAAAGATCTTCAGTGAGCTTTTTAGAAATAATATCAGTATCAGTACCATTTACAGACAGCGTGGTATCATCTGCGTACATGGATATTTTCCCATGTGATACTACATTTGGCATATCATTGATAAAAATGAGAAATAATAATGGGCCCAATATACTGCCTTGGGGAACACCAACTTTCATTTCAAGTGAATCAGAAACAATACCCTTAAAAGTAACTCTTTGCTTTCTACATGACAAATATGAAGCAAACCATTTAACTGTATCTTCAGATGCTCCAATATCGTGGAGCTTTCTTAGCAAAATATCATGATTTACGGTGTCGAACGCTTTTCTAAGGTCGATAAAGGCAACACCGGTCATTTTACCATTGTTGATGCCCGCAAGCCAATCGTCAACCATATCAACAAGAGCAGTTTCGGTAGAATGACCAGGACGAAAGCCTGATTGATGAACATTCAAAATACCATTTCGATTTAAAAAGAGTAAACATGGTTATGCATAGCCCTTTCAATGATCTTACTTATTACAGGCAGGATGGAAATAGGCCTGTAATTATTGGTGTTATCAAGATCACCTCCTTTATGCAAAGGGATTATCAAGATCACCTCCTTTATGCAAAGGGATTACTTTGCAAGGTTTGCAAATTGGGATAAAAAATTTGGCATGTGCAAAGGATAGGGGGGGGGGGGCAAAGATTTTTTTGCAGGCCGAAAGAGGGGGGGGGGCAAGCGATTTTTGGTGAGTCCCCCCGGGGCTCATAATTATTGCACATTGTATAGCCCATGAGGTAGGGAAGAGGTTTAATTATCTTCAGTATTTTCAAATATGAGATTGGGAGCAGTGGTGCCTACTATCTAAATGTACAAGAAGTGGAAAAAAAGTGTGAGAGAGTGAAATGGAGGACAACCACTTTTTTCCACTCAAAAAGGATTGAAAAAAAAGTAGTCTGTATACTCTCAAAAGAGTGAATATTGCGTAAAGAAAAGGTACTTTCTTTCATTTTAGAGTGTTTTCCACTAAAAAACGGGGTGTCCTTCGTTCAACTCCTAGAGCAAAGGGGAGCAAGGCAAATTTCAAGGGGGATGGTACTGGTGAAAAATGGGTTTAAGTACAAAAAAGGCCCAATCTTATTATATGATATCAGGGCAGGCCAGCATCCCACAGACTTCTCACAGGGGGCACCCCAACTTTCCCCTTCCCCCTTGGCTATGCCACTGATTGAGAGGGAAACCCCCTTTATAAAGCACTAAAAAGTTCCTTTACTTTAGGCCAAGCAAAATAAATAACATGTATATTTTCCAGACAAAATTTCCCGGGAGGCCCTTATTATTGGTTTATTTGTTACAAATTTGAAATTTGACCCGGGAAATTTTGACTATTCATTCCTGTGTAAAATTGCAATTGCAAAGACTTTGTCAACACATTAAAATGGGGAGGCCCTAATAATATTTTTGTTATTTCCCCAAAGCTCCTACATACCCCTAACTTGAAGTGTTTGCAATGTGATAACCATGCAAGAACCCAATAAGGCTGAGTAAAATATTTAGCGTCCCCTCCCGTTTCCTTTTTTGAAGATTGTTAATTTTTCTTGTTATTTTCTAAAATATCAGTTAAAACTTTTTAATGAAGGTGTTTGAGAAGTCCTAAATACAAATACGTAAGATTAGAAGCACTTCAGTAAAGTTTGGCATGGTGATCAGGGACATGCCTAACCTACCAGAGAAACAAAATAAAAAATGCCTCTTTTTTTTTTACAAAAACAAACCAAATTGGGGTTTTCCACCCTTTAAAAAAAAAGAAAAAAAAGAAGCCCTTTCTCCCAATATCTATACTAAATTTTTCAAAAACCTGGACACTAAGGGCGAATTTCTCGACGGGTGGCTTAGCAGTTGGCTAGTCTAGCCGCAAGGCTTAAGAGGTCGTAAGACCAGGCTTAACTGAAAACACGTTCCCCGAAGCACGGCTACCATAGCCTCGAGGCTTCGTTAGCCTGTGGGCCAGGCTTGTAGGATTAGCCCCAGGCTTCGGTAAAATTTACATTTCTCGAAATCAGTCTTCTGTAGCCGTAGTCTACGCAAGCCTCGGGCCAGGCTTAAAGCGGCTTTTCTTGGCCCTGCCTCAGAGCAGGTCTTAGGTCGTAAGCCGCGGACTATTTGAATTGACAAATTGCTTAAATTGTAATGCAAAGTTTTTCTTCCATATTTTTGAGAAATCGAGACAGTTGCTATAGTTGGCCTAAGTAATAATTATTGTTCGATTTTATAGTTGAACATTTCACCATTTTATTTTCGTGTTCATTCGAGTCAGTTAAACCTGCTGTTAGTTGAACATTTCACCATTTTATTTTAGTGTTCATTCAGAGTCTGTTAAACCTGCTGTTGCTCTAAGGCCTACTAATTTGAATGATGAACTTTCTTTTGGAACAACGGTGCCAAAGGGGTGCAATTAAAGCGGGACGCCATCTTCGGCGTCAACTTGCTGTCGTGAGCGTCTTCAGGAGAGGAAGGATCCTTTTCTGAAGTACGAATATACCAAATTGAAATCGCGCTGCCGATTCAGTAAAGGCAATGTTTTAAGGCTTACTGATCTACTTGAACCTAACTTGTAACGGTCAACAACGGTCAAGGACCAACCCTCTCCTTCCTGTTCAACTTCTACAAGAAGTGCCCCCCCCCATATTTGACATGTCCAAAAACCTTGACGTTCCACATTAACTTGCTACCATGCTTTCCTCTTTTTTGCCTGAGATTTATTATCGGACGCCTTGCTTTCAAATTTGGCTGCAAAATATGCAGTAATTCAATTCTGTATACATTTGTATACATCTATATACATCATCATCATCATCATCATCATCATCATCATCATCATCATCATCATCCAACATCATCATCATCATCATCATCATCATCATCATCATCCAACATCATCATCATCATCATATTAAACTATGCACTCCTGCTAAATTCGCAAATAGAACATGAAAATATCAGCAGTAGATAGCACGCACGATGGTTGTCAAATGGTTGGTTATGTTTTTGTTTTTGCACCAAAATTATCCTTAATAATAATATTGTTTTACTTTTGACAAACATGCGTATGATTTGTGTGAAGTGTGAAACAATTTTTGCTTTAGGCCTACTTTTAGGGGAATCAAAGTTTCCTTTCCTGTAGGCTTGCAGTTTTACCCTTTTTGAAATGCAAAAAAAAAAATAATGCGTCGAGTACAAAGTATAGAAGTATCTTTCATGCAAGCAGGACTCATAATATAAAGTAAAGTTGAAATAAAATAATACATAAAAGACACAAAAACAGAAAAAATACTAGTCTTGCATCAAGTTGTGTACGGTGTAAGCCCAAGCACAAGACGCCGGTCTAGGCTAGTCTTTGCGCTGGTAACCTTATTAGTACGGTAAACCGTGAAGGACAACAGCTTATATGCACATCTACCTCCAACTGCCTATACAATTAAGTCGCTGGTAGAAAGGGACGAGGTTGTCAAGCGTTAAGCCTGCAAGGCCACTAAGACCAGCTTGAATTTGCGTTCAAGAAATCCGGCTACATTTAAGACTCGGGCTTCGTGAGCGGGCTAGGCTTAGTAGCCTCAAGGCCACCTTAAGCCTAAGGCTTACTAAGACGTCTATCGAGAAATTCGCCCTAAAAGTTCTCTGTTTGTTTTATTCGGTCTAAGAAAAATACCAAAAATATTTCCAAGAGCTTCCAAGGCCTCCACTGCCTGGGTATTCCCAGGTTTTTTAGGTGTTAAAAAAAGACTTGGGAATGCTTTTAGGAATTTTATTCATGTTCATATTAAAATGTTTTATTGAAATATTATTATTAAACATTGATGGAGACGATAAGCTACACAAAAGTTCACTATGTCCCATTGTTTACTACTGAGCACCAGTCTATCCCGTGCATCCTCTTGGCTCTTATAGTGCTTCACTTTCCCTTGCGATGATGAAGAACGTGTATCAGTGATGAACCAGGAAGTTCACACGCCAATAAAAATTGTTATAAAGATGATGCAGACTGATTGCAGGTTGTTCGGATGTGATGATGGTTATAAATATGACAGGACTTTTCCTTTATACCCGGCCGGTCACTTTTAAAGTGAATCCGCGGGTAAATTAGGTAAGATGAAAACTGTAATTATAATAATAGAATTTCCTCTCCACCGTGACCATGCTTTAGATTTTTGTGGTTCAATTTGGTAAGCTTAAAATAAAAAACCTTGATCCAACTTCCAATTCAAATTCAAGGAACAAGTGTTTTAGGTTTCAATATTTTATAGTTCAGTCGTGAAAAGTGAAATTGTAGAAAAGAAACGAAAGTACCAGGAGTATTTATACAATTACAATGTATTTCATATTTTCATATAGGGTGGCACATTTCAACATTTTATACATTGACATTGTATTGTTCATCTCATAAACTGTGATGTAAATTGTATTTTGGGCAAAATGAGTTGATTGCATAGCTACCAACGATGTGATTCACTGATTGTGAAGATCACTGTGATGAACGCTCGCTTGTGTATCTGTGCGTGCATAACACGAAAGTGAATCCATTTACCATGTCAACTCATTCGTGATTGGTTAATATTGCAACATTGTATCCAAGGACACGTCGTGCATTCGCATTGTACATATTTTGAAATTGAAATGTGATGCGATCAAGCAAAATGAGTCTGATGTCGATCAAAATCAAAATTCAGTTTTATATGGGCCACTAGGCTAATGAAATGAAATGATTAGTTTCCCGTCACATTTTTTCAGTGAAACATGAGGTCATGATATTTCATTATAGGCCTCTGTAAATTCATTATTTTGGAAAATTTCATTTATTGTCAAAACTTTCATTTCTGTAGCTATTACCTATAATTGTTGATGAAAGACCATCTCAAAACAACAGTGGCGTGCGCAGCACATTGAAAGTGGGGGGGGGGCAGGTTGTTCAGTTTGGAGTCTGATTTAAGTATGTATGGTGCGGTTTTAGCATTTTCCCCCGAATGACAAACAAAAGTGGGGGCATGTGCCTCCGTTGCCCCCCCCCCTTTGCGCACACCACTGCAAAACAAGTATTAATGTTTAGTTCATCATTACAGATGCAGACATTTTGCAACGGATTGAGTAAAGATTTGAATTTGTTTTTATTAAAATGTAAAGAATCACCAGAAAGAAACATGTTAAGGTAATTGTTAAGGTAATCCTTAAATTTTTATTAATACAACTAAGAAAAACGGCTGATTATAATCAGCAGGGGATCATGTCAGACATTTTGAGAGTTTCAATTTTGATTATTTCCTTCTCAATTTTCAGATAATTAACTTTCACATGAAAATAATGAAAGTATTGGTCAAATTGAAAAGGTGATGCGGGCGAGGCCTTATCAGAGCTTTATTTTGCTGAAACCCCCATCATAATTAGACGTATAGTTCCAGAGATATGGTCATTTTAGTGTTGCTCAGAACAATAAAATACCATACAAAGAAGTTGAATACTATGATTATATCTCAAAATCAATATTCCCGACATCAGACTCATTTTGCTCGATTGCATCACATACATGTATGTGATACGATTAGTCGATTACAGTTGGATTGTTATGTACAGGTGTTGAAAGCTGTGTTCATTCAAATGAAATTTCTACTGCAGTTACGTAGATTTCATATTGAAATTATAATTGACAATTTTTAAACATTTTTGAACAAAAAAAAAGAATCAACAAATTTTTTGTTATGTCAAAGTCTCTTTTTTTTTTTGTCTAGATGCTTTAGGAAGAAAAAGGTAAGTAAAATGGGGGGGGGTGTGGCTGTCGATCGGGTCAGACAGAGATACTTCTTAGTGAAACACGCCATATCTATTTAGTTAGAAAGGAACTTTTAAAGTTTGGATGCCCATTGCCCCCACATCCAAAACTGGGAATTATTAATAGCATACTATGCCTGAAAAGTGAATCATTTCTGCACAACAATTGGCCTATTTGTTTAAAGTTTGTTTGTATAGTAAAAACTCTGCCGTTTTTTCCATCCAATTTTATGGGCAGTGGCGTAGCCAGGAGGGGGGGGCAGAGTTCCCTGAACTTTTTCAGGGATAAAATGGGGATGGCAAAGAGCAAATTGTCCTTAAAATGATTAAAATAGGACAAAAATTGACAAATGGGGATGGAAATTTGGCTTTGCTCCCCCCCTAGTCCCCTCACACCAAAATCCTGGCAATGCTACTCTTTATAGGGCTCTGCAATATAAGACTCTCACAACATATATCAAATGCAATAAATGATATGCCTGCAGCCTGCCAATATCAAATCTAAGAAGAGGTACCAATAAGTTATAGTGTCATTATTTTCTGTGTGACTTTGTGTCATAATTTGTATTCTATTCTTAGACTTTGTTGTTGTTAGGGCTGATTGCCTGATTCACATACATGTACTGACTATATTTTGTTGAATATTCATTTCAACAGAACATTTCGATCAAAGTATGATAATTAATTTGTCAATTTGAATAGTAATAACTAATATTTGATGGCAAAATTTATTATAAGTTGATGATTACTTGAAAAGGCCTACTGTTGAAAGTATTCAAAATCATAAAAAGAAAGTCAAGTACATACATAGACTCAGTATGTGACATTACAAAGTTTGAAACCAATAGGTATTACTGAAAGTGAAAGTGGATATAAGTCATACAACATATAATTTATTGCCAATTAAAATGGACCAAAAAGGAATTCTAACACAAGTTTTTATGGAGTTTATTATCAGCTGGTCTTAAAGGTCATTGTCAGAGACATTTTTTATGGACAATACCTACAATGACATATAATTTGATGAAAGAGTACAAAATTGTTTTTGTAAACAAAGCAAGTCAAGCATTTTCGCACCGAACTGTGGAATAAACTCCCAATTCATGTCAGGAATTCCAAATCTCTAAATCAGTTCAAGAGTTCACTGAAATCTCATCTTTTCAACATTTGACTAGGTGTATTTGATTTGGTTTCTTTGCATATTTGTGTAGTTTAAAAGGGCATTTCGTGATCCACAGCCTCATCCCCCACTTTTCTCAAAAAAGTTGAGATTTTTATATCACTGGAAACCTCTGGCTACATAATGTTTATGTACAAAATATTTCTTGCAGATTAATTTGTTTAGCAAAGATATCGTGAAATTTGAATTTCGTTCTGGTGCACCAGAACGAAATTACAACGCATTGTCTATGGAGCAGTGTAAAATCGGAATCAACTGAAATTTTGGGAATAGGTTTTTTTCGTGGATATCTACTGAAAAATGACATAAATAGAGGATGCTAGGATCACAAAATACTCCTTTAAGTTGTAGTGTAAGATGTTCACTGCATTGGGATCATATTTGACTGAATTGCGCTTTAAGCATGCCTTTCATTCCATTGTTACCTGTGATGAACTCCAAAGCAATAAATTGGAAAACTTTCCCCAAATATGAATTACCGGGGTATAATATGAAGACATTAGAGGTTATCCCTGTTCTATAAGCTGCATATCCTATCAACGACTGCTATACCTTGTTTAGGACTTTCAAAAGAAGTACCTACATGTGCAACCATGACTGTTTCAAAATAGCCCGCCAAAGTCATGCAGGTAATTCCGAGGTCATGCATTGAATTGGTTTGAATGAGGAATACTACGGGAACCAGCGCCTTTTGTTAGAAGTCACACATGAGTAAAATGGATAACCTCTATTGAATTTATTATAAACACCAAACTTGCATTTCCTAAAGTTGAAGTGAAGTGCAAGCCTGTGCAATTTAAGAGACCAAAGTTTTCCATTAAGTACAAAACAATACAACACTAGAAAACACGCAAAACACAATACCCTAACCTTATCCTAATCTTACGCCACCTTGGTCTCCGTGTATAAACACCTATGGTGTTACTTTGTCGTCTTCATTCCATAGTGGCGTATCAGTCAAATACGCTATTATGGAATATAGCGAGGTGATTTGCCACCATGATATACAATGTTTTTCATTTTGCCAATGTAAAGAAGTTTCTTAAAATCCTTAAATGCTTATCCTAACCACCAATCCTAACCTTTTTGACACACTTATTACTAACCTTAAAACCTAACCAAAATACATTCCTATTTGCTTGGGGACAGTTGGGGTTGCTACAGTTACTAACAAATTTGAAAGTCATGTCAGATTATGTTCCTCTTGGCTTATTCTAGACCTACATTGTGGCTACTGTAATTTGACTCATAAAAGGAACAGGATAATTAACATAAACACTGGCCACATCCTTACCATATTTGTAATGAGACAGACTATTTTAGGATTTTTATGTCCTTATATATCCAATGTATAGATATAATCACAGTTCATATTTCTAAAATATGGCGAGTGACTCTTGAGTTAAGACAAAAGGTGTCATCTCATCTTTTAGAGTAAAAGAGTGATTGCCCTTTCTTACACTGCATGCATACACAAAGGCAATATGTACAAGGAAAGTTTTTAAGAATTCCATATTTTGAACATTTTGGGTGTTTTTTTATTTTCTTTTTTTTTTTTTTTGTCAACATGATCCAGGGACTTGTTATCTGTTTGGTTCCATTGCATCTATGAGGTCAACGCATTGCATGGCTTGTATTCACGTCTGACAAGCAAGCTGCCCTACGTAACAACTCTTAAGTTTTGACGTTATTCTGACTTAACACATTCATTGAATCTCACACAATCATTGATCAGTAAGGGAGATTATTAGCCTACAGGCTGTCAATGACTGGGGGTTGTAGTGATAGCGAGTGATTCAAAAGGATGAGTAGTATCATGTCAAAAGTTCACATTTGTCTCATTATTTCTATACTGTGTACACATGTACCGTGATTGTGTTGTGTTTTGTGGAACTGTACCTTGTAAGCACATGTCACCGGCCGGTATATGTCATTTTCTAGTGTGGATATAATTTGAATGGGAGATTAGGTAAGGATGCATGGTAATTCAGTAACAGGATTCAAGTTTATTATCCATTTATATTGAGACTGAATTAAGTAGAATATTGACCGACCTTTGACATTTTGAGATATTAGGCAAAAGCAGCATAATCCACATAGATTATGGACAGGCAGTAATTTAGGTTAAAGGTATTCAACTACACATAAACTTAAATGTATTTGTACCATAGTAATAGTATTGAGCTTGTCTCAATGTTGCTTTTCAAAAAAATAATATCTGCTAGCTATCAAAATTTACACTGTTACTCTTTCAAACCCATGAGTCTGTGTATGTGATAGAACTATTTCAAATGATACCAACTGCATCTTAATGACTTTTATAATTAATTATTCTATTGATTAGTTGCAAAGTGTCATCAACCTCCATGGCCCCTAGCACCATATTCAGATTTACTCCTAGTTACAAAACTGTGTCGACTGTCCATGCTGATTGGCATGTATGTTAGACTGTGGTCCTTGTTCCTTGCTGCTAATAATATGCATTTATTGTAGGCACCAGGCATATTGTCTCAATCCTGATTTAGTTTCTGTACCAGCCACAGACATATTTGCCTGGATTCTGTTCAGTCTACATGTTATATTAGCCTGTTGCCTTTATCAAAATTCCTGGAATTGGATGCCTTAATAGTTATAATAATTTTAATTAAATAATTATTTTAAATTGATACTCTCCAGGTTGCTATTAAATGTGGAAAAATTAATGAGCCATACATGTATTTCTTTAAAAGACTAAGATTAACACCGGAAGGGCTTTTTGGCGACTGGCAGGGAAAGAAGGGAGGAATAAAGAGAGAAAACAAACAAAGAAGTTGTTTGCTCTGGGTTGGATTCGAACCCAAGACAAGACCCCTCGCATGCCAACCACTAGGCCGTCGACACTTAACCATGGGTCTTACGCTGGCCGGGCCAGTGAATTTGTGCCTATATATCACTTAGGGCGATTGCATCCTCACATCCTGTGGGATGCACACTCGCAGTGAAGTTGTTTGTAGTGTTTTGTAGTACTTGGATATGTTAGGGTTAAAGAAGTGGCACACATGAAGAGGAATTAAGTGAACCAAGATGAAGGTGTGGAGGTGCTTGCAATATTCTACTACAAAGTGATAAAATAATTGGCAACCCTGATTTCTGCGCAACTTTTAAGAAATCTGCCTATAAAGCAAGGCATATGTTCTGTGATGATCATTGATTGAATGATTGTACCTCAAATCAATTGGTCTTAGTCTTACCTGACCTATGATGAATAAGTGTTCAGGAAGAGACCTTGTACTGGCATTCCCTCTGTATATTCCCAACTTCTGGAAAATCATAAAAGTTGCATTGTTACAAGTCTGGTTGCAGGTATGACTTGTATCGTTGCAACTTTTATATGATTTACTCAACATTTTGGACTTGGGATTTGGACCAGTGACATATTGAATTAGCATGCATTGCTAGTTGTTCAATAGAAGCACAAGTAATTCAAATGTACAACTTTGTCCAGCTATGCCAAAAAAATCACATTTTTGTGCATTTTTTGGAAAATCATGGTGCATTTTTTGGCTTTCAAAATTGTCTGGTCCTCCTGCGCTTACTTTACTCTCGTTTATTATCTAATCCAGATGCTCTTTTTCCAGTCTCTCCTTGTATACCCCAGCATTACCCTTTCCATGCTTATTTGTGTTGTCTGAAGTTTCCTTTCCATATCTTTGTTTAATGTCCATGTTTCACTTCCTTATGTTATGGCAGGTAAGATGCACTGATTGAGAAACTTCCTTTTCAGACAATTTGTTATGTATGCCTGTTAGTATGTCTTTGTATTATACTGAAAGCTGCCCATCCTGCTTGTGTTTTTCTCTTTGTCCTATGACTGGTCCCATCTTGCCAAATCTCTTATCCTAGCTATGTGTATAATGGAATACCTGAAGTCTATGTGCATAATGTGCAAATACTTAACTTTACTGTACATTGTATGCAATAACTTGACTTGACAGTGTGAAATGACTTGATGTGACTTGACATTCAGATTAAATTGACTTGAATCTCAAGCTCAAGACTGCTTACAATGCACTGGATTATGTGGAGTAGAATTGCAAGTTAAGAAAAGCTTTATTCTTATGCTATTTTTTTGCCACTACGTATCAATATTTTTGTGCACCCATTGTTTAAAATAAACAGCCTTTTATAAATTCACAGTGGTTTGTTGGCAAAGAGACCCATATTCTAACAATGTTGGTAAAATTAGTTTGAACACAACATAATAAAAAGGTAAGAAATTTGGAGGTGAAAATATTTGTTCAGCGGATGTTCCATAGTTCGCCCTAAAGCATCAATGGTGTCATCGCACATGTACAATCTGATATTAGTGTGCGCCTCTACAACAAGCAATGCGACACTCTGTACACACTCTAACGAGTGATGCGACACACCAAGGAACCAATCAAATTTATCATTTGCGAGCTAAACCACACCCACCGAACAAGAATGCTATATTGTTTTTAGACATAACACAAACCTACTAGTTTAATAGTAGGATATGGATAGACTGTCAAACATGTCTACAAACTTTTAAAACACATCATGCAATATTTTTCTTCTTTTTTTCTGAAAAGAAGTTTGCTTCTGTTTGGGAATTTTTTATAGTAGGTCAATTTGATACAAGTTGACCATTACAAGGAAATGGAGTTTGTAAATAGGAAATCTGTGTAAATTTCATGAAAGAAATTGTCTGTGAAATGAAGTGATTATTACCAGATAGGCCTAGTTTTGCATGTGAAATTATAAATAGCACAATCCCTGACTGACTACTTGGCCAGACACTTCAGTACATGGGTCATTTGATGCGTCACTAATGGCAAGTAACACTTTGTCTATGATAGGCCAGCAACATTGTAGTTGTATCAACTAATTTTAGAATTTACCATCAAAATCTTTTATTAAAACTAGTTGAAATAAGGTTGATATCTGATCTCTTCAATCATTGGAAAAGGTGAATGGTTGTTTGTCAGTCATTTATGCAAGATATTCTTGATTTGGTTTTAACAATTCAACTGCCCAGTGCCAGAAGTGAGTAAGTACAATAGCTGCCAAGTGTAGATGAGTACAATATACTGTGTGTAAATTGCCAAATGTTCACAGGGCAGCTATTGCACTTACCCACTTCTGTCACTGAGAAGTCAAATTATGTGTATGAAATGCAGCACTTGATGAAAAGTGTTAATTTCAATGACTCTGTACAATACATCAAAGGAAGTCAAACACATTCTATACTTCCATAAAAAGTAATATAAAAATGTATTGTAGACATTGGTAGACTGAGGTTTTCAATGAAATTATGTGACAAATAGTTCCTCTTTCGACTGATAATCACAATAGAGTGTCTCATGCTTTTATTAATCATTTATGTTGCCGCAAGAATTGTTCAGTATTCAGTGAGTTTGATGGATGCAGCAATTAGGTGTACATGTATCAGAAAGCAGTTGTTTTGAAAAACCATCCATTTGTTATGGACTTTTTGTAATCTGATGTTGAATTGAGTTGACTGTGCAGAAGCGTTTTATCATATATCATTGATGGTCAGATTTATAATTATTTTATAATTTGACAATTCATTATTGTTCAGGATTTACAACAAAATGGATATATTGGCAACAAGTGACAGGTAAGGTGGTGTGAATTTTACATGTTGAAAAAGATTATTGATGCAAGAAGAAAGGAACAGGACTTTGTCTCCAAATGTGGACCATTTTGCAAACAGTGGACCATGCCATTTAAAATCCACACTACCCCTGTGGAAGATTTAGCTAAAAAAGTCATAAGTTTTGAATACAATATACAATTGGATAACTTCCATTTGAAATACTGGTAAAGCCATAACACAGAGGGAGTATGGGTTTCAAAATGATTAATCCTGACCAATTACATTTGAAAAAGTTACTCCCTCTATTGAAGATATTTTCAAAAATTTTCCACAGGGGTAGTGTGGATTTCAATTGAAACAGCCCAATAGATGAGGTGACAGCAATGTTCATGAACAATGGGACTGGTCTATTAATATGCTTAAGAGAACATCACTTCTTTTTAATTGCCTTCAAGTTTCCCTTTATCTGATTCGCCAAGAAAACAGGATGTGCTGGCATACATTGTACTGTCAAACAACTGTTCGGTATTACGTCACATGTTACATTATGCATTTGGCATAGTAAATACGTATAAGACCCCATCTATATATTGATGGGTAAGCTGTTGCGATATTCATAAAATATTGACCATTGTCATTGAAATAAAAATATTGACTATTTTGTGACCCGCTCTAACATAATGAGCATAAAGTCAACAAAACAATATTTTGAGATAACATAATATCAAATCTTTACTTCCAAGCTTAAAAAATGATGTATGCCAACTATGTACCATTCACTTGCAGCAATGATGTTTTCTGTGATTTCACTGATTTGGTTGTAATTTTGTCCGCTTTATTAAATCAAGGAAGTATAAAGTGTTAGAAAAGTACTACTAAATTCCCTTTTCATGTCAAAAACATTGACAATTTGTTGATTTCAATGTTGTCCCTGATGTTTTTCAATACATTGAAACATTAGATCGCCTTATTACTGATGGGATTGGGATAAGTCGTAATCAGGTTTGGTCACTGAATTGGTCAGTGCAAATGCAATGTGTGAAAGACATTTTACCCCTCAGACAGTGAGTTTGTCATCTCCTTGGTTACAAAAGCCTTGTTTTGCCAAATGTCCTAGTCACAAATCTGAATAAATCAGTTAAGCTGTACACTATACAAAGGTGCAGAGGAGGTGCAGTTCCTGGGTTAAATAATACCCAGTAATCAGGATAATTAAACATCAGCCGCATGTTAATTATTTGCCATAAAACCTTGAACATTGGATTTTGCTTTCTTTCAGTCCAGAATATCAGTGTCTCAAAACCTTTGTGCCACAAGTTGACCCAAATAAAAATACTTGTAAACAAACGTTAAATCATAAAGTGCTGGTTGAGAATGATGGGAAGTTCAAGGTACCGATACCGGCATAGGAATAAAATGAACTGTTTTTGTGTGGGAGACTGGCCTAATCAAGGCTACAGGAAGCATCAGGAAGGAATCCCCGCACACTCTGCCAAATATGTTTGGGAGTTATGTGGAAATTATCACTTCAGTCAGTGTAAATACTCTATACAAATTATAGATAGATAAGGTCTTAACGTGTCTCCGTGGCTAATGATAGATGACATCATATTTGCAGTGCCAAAAGATACATAATACTATTATAATATACTTTGGACTCTGATTGTGACAGCAGTTTTCTGCACTAATGTTGAAAAGACATGTATGGAACGTAGTATGTGGTAACACTGATATAACATGTACTATGATACACCAAGGATGATACAAGTACAAGGATATTAATGGTGTCATGAACTCATGATGATATTGTGGAATTAATTGTGCACATAATTGGATTTATTGGATTTATACAGTACTAATATCTTTTTTCTTGTGTTGAAGCAGTTGGTGAGTAGTTCATGGATGTTATTTGTTCTTACTCTTTGGAATTGGATTCAAAATTCATGTTCAAATCAAGGTTTGCTATCTGGTATACTGATGTACATGTACATGCACACACGTATGTACATTGCATGTTTAATACATGCCCGGAACACATGAACAAAGTACAAATCTGTTTGCTATCATTTACTTATTCAAAAGGCACGGTTTCATCAAGAACTGATCATTATTGAAATGGGCAAAATACAACTTTGCGGTGTAAAACAAGTTACTAAATCCAGAAATGTTTGATGAACATTTTCGAATTTGACACTCCAGAATCAGTAGGTTGAGTTTTGGTGAGAAAACATTACAAATTGTCCAATTTTGTGCAGAAAACCAGGATCTAGGAGGGGGCACTCAACTTTAGAAGTGATGGGTATGTCATGTGCCTAGTACCAGTGTCGTGAAGTAGGGTACAAAACATTGTTTAAAAAAGGGGGGTCATTGATTGGGTACAAACAACATGAAAAAGGGGGTCATTGGGTATGATATTTTTAAAAAGCGGGTCATTTGGTATAAAATTTCAAAAAGGGGTCATTGGGTAGAAAATTTTGAAAAAAATTGAGAAAACCCTATTTCTGGTTCCAAATTTACGATACAAATTTGGTTAAATAAGAGAATCTGAAAGTTTCCAAATTATTCTGTGGCATTTTGATGATACAATTCTAGGAAAAAAGGGGGTCATTAGGTGGCTGCACCTAAAATTAAGTGGGTCAACAGGTATATATTCGACTTAGTTGAGTGCCCCCCAAAAAAAAAAAAAAAAAAAAAAATCTTAGACCTGGGTCTTTGTTATGGTTGGAGCAAAATCCTTAAAGATAATCGGTGCATCTTTTATGGCACAGGACTGGGGATGACCCTTAGATATGGGTAAGGCCTCAGCTAGACAGCCACACTCCTGTCCAAAACAATTGTTACTTGCACCACAGTGCCTTTCCCTCCCTGTTGACACACAAAACATTGAACATGCTGAATGAATGAATAGTGCCCCTTTTGCCAAGAAAAAGGCAGTCAAGTTTGCTCAATCGGTAAGGCGTTCGACTATGGTGCGAGAGGTTGCAGGTTCAAACCCTGGTGCCTAGTATGCTCTTGTGGAAAAATTGAGTTAGCTTAAAATTCCCCTGGACAAGGAACTTACTGCTAATTGTCTCGTTGTAACCTGCACGAAACTCGGGGAGCTGATCCTGGTTGTGATGGTTATTTGTGGAATGTCTAGGGTGTGCGCTCTTGTAGCAGCAAAGTCACTGATTTGTTGTTAAATGGTTTATGGAATGATGTGGGGCCGTAGTGGTCAGCGAAAACCTGTAAAATGTGCTGAGGCTTGTGGCTCAACGTCTAGGCGTTGTGCCTGTGCGTAGCGTACTATAAATCTCTGCACTTTTTTCTTTATTATTGAGATATAGACTTGTAAGTTAGGCATATATTTTGCGATGCTAGTAAATTAAAAACATGATTTAGCATACACTCAATTATCTTGGCAATGAAGTGCGCATTTCTAAAATTAAGCAGTTGAACTTTCCGAGTCACCATTTGCATGTACGTGTGTGATGTGTTGAACTTAAAATTCTGAATTTGGCATTCAATCACTTAAATGTGTGATTACATGTAAATACAGGCCTATAAAACCTGATCTTACACAAATTTGCTGATACAATGGTTCAGTTTAATGTTAATTGGCACGGACATGTTTACAAGGAAAAATGGAAAGCATACAAATGTATCAGCAGTAATGGTTTATGAAACAGATATACCGTATTAAACATGATGGGGGCAAATATTGTGCCTGATGTTGTACATGTATAGGCCTATATCAACTTATAAATATTATCATTCTTCATCAGAAACTTAAATTTTCATAAACAGTGATTCCAAAGAAGTGAATAAATGTAACAAAATTTAATGTGCTTTGACAGGGAAGTCATTGCTTCCTACAAAATTGTATAGGATTTGATGTGGCCTTTTTGCAAGGCCAGACAGTTTCTATTGCCCTTTCACCACCAACCCAAATTTTAAGTTGCAAAAAAGTTTTTACTTTTTAATGTACACAAGAAAACCATCACAAATTTTTGATTTTCAGGAAAAAGGTTTTTTTTGTATCTTTTTTTTTAATATATCCATACCAAAATGTACTAAATGCTGAAATTGACACTTCTTAAAAGTTAAACCTACTTTTTAAAATAGAGAGAAAATTCAAATATCACAGTTGCAGTTTTGTGTGATATAAAGTGTGTTGAAATGAAATATCTTCATAAAACGACACATATCTCAAGAACCGTGATAAGTTTAAGCAATTTTTGAAAGTGTATGTTTTGCATTCTGTACACATACAAATCTTCTACGTATAACTTTCATTTTTTGGAGTTAAACAACAATAACAAAAACTGTTGCCAACCTACCAACCATAAAAAGTTTGGAGCTGAAAGGGCAATATACTTTTTTAAAGCCTAATATTATTGATATAATGTAAAAAATTGGATAAAAACATGAATACATGTACAGCCTGTATTAAATATGGTACATGTATATCTACCAACGATACAGTTGTTTGTACTTGTAAGTTTATTTCATTGACAGTGATAGGCTATATTTCAAAAAAGTAGTATACTATGATCAGCTCGTAATAGGCAAGTATTATTCGGTTTTGATTACTGCACGCATCAATAAAGTTCTGTGTAAATTCACAAAAGCGCACGTCAGTCAAGCAATACGCAAACCGCGGTCCGCATAGATGGTGCACCAAGCTGTTTACGCAATTCTATATCAATATCTGATGTTATGAGCCCCGCCGATTAAGAACTGATCAGAGTATATATATCCACTTCAGCAATTGCTTCAAGTCATTACAATAAGAAATTAGCATTTAGATTCACTCTGAATTCTGTCTCCTTTCTTTTCCGTATACTTATGTTTTATTTTTGAATGTGCAAGCCATCATGCTCTTTGGCCTTTAAAAATTGCAGCATTCCAGGACGTGTAAGGAAAAAAATGCACTGCTTGTCTAGTCATCTTACAAAACCCATTGAGCCATCTGCCAGATGAGAATCCTTGATCTATGAGGTTAATCATCCTGATCACAGCAGCTGAATGGACTATCCCATCATGCATTGCAGTGGATGTTTGCTCCATATCATATGTATACACAAATGTGACATGACCAAGGGGAATGAGCGTCATGTGTTGGCAATTTTCGATTAGAAGTTTTTTACATCATTTTCTGGCAGTTTACAAATGCTGCATTTTGATGCAAACCCCATCAAAATCGGACATATGGTTTCAAAACAATATTAGCGACATCCGACTCATTCTCCTTGATTATGTCACAAATAAGTATTAGACCTGCTTGAATATTGAGACCTATCCTATGGATAGTTTCACAATACTTTGTGGGTCATATTTTTTCAAACTAAAGTCTAAGCACCTCTGGGAGAAGTTAGCAATTGAAAGTTGTGTACATTTTGTAATGGCACAAGTAGTTCTATTATGATACCGCAAAGCATAATGGGATACTCTTTTCAGCTGCTTTGCATCCTAATATTATACACTGTCATGAATTGTCTATGTTGACATTTCTTGTAAGATATGTTCACAAGGTTGATGAGATCAAATAGGTTTTATTCTAAACAACTGTATAATAATAAGCAGAGTTATTTTGATATTTTCTTCAAATTTCATAACTTGCTGGTTTTCTCAGCTGGTAATCAAGGAAATGTTCAAATTTGGTATACATGTATGTCTAAAGCACTGAAAGGTTGGGTTAGAAACATAGTTAAAAACATGTGTTAATGTCTTGAAGCAAGAACTGCAAACCCTTTAAAAATAGAACCATGATGAGTAAAACTTCCCTTGATCATTTCCCATAAATTCCATCATGTATATATTTTTCAAATAAAGCTGCATTTTAAATTAAAATAGCTGAGAGCATAGATCTTGGCTTAATAATGCTAAATTGATGCACTATTACAAGATTTGCAGGAGACTGGAAGTTATTAAAGGTATTTGTAGACTGAATAACACTTGTGGTTTTTAGTACATGTACATGAAAATACAATGCTAATATAAATGAAAAACAATTTAAAATATTAGCAAAAATCAGTATGGATGTTACTGAAATTGTGTATGCCCCATACATGTCTTAAACTAGGATATAGTTTCCTGCCAAATTAGACAATGTTCTCGACCTAATTAAATAAGAAGTATCTACTTTGACCTGGAAATAATTAATTAACATATTACCTATTTAGGCATAATTAGGAATTATCTTTCATATGCTTAAAGTATATTCAACCCACACAGTAACATTTTAATAGCTGGGATTCCAAACATTCTCATCATTAAATGCAAAGTTCTTTAATCCCAATTTATTTGTACATTTGAATATGTTGAGTACAAAACCTCATACTCCAGGAGTTGAGGTCGATCTTTTAGCTATTATGTTGAATGGAGATTGTTGAACTCTGTCATTTGAATTGAGAACACTGTGGCTCATATTGATGTACAGGACCTGTTTATAATCATAATATTAAAAATAAAAACAAAAATCTTAGTTACAGGTACATGTACAGCTCTATGACTATGACGTTATGAACCTTGTAATTACGACAACTTTCTGTGTAAAAGAAACCTTGTTTTGTGTCATATTTGTAGTCAAAATGTCTCATCCAAAGTGAACTGTTTTGATGTTAGTTGAATTACCATAGCCAATCATTTCCTATCCATCAGATTGTGTAGGAAAAAATAAATTGTTAATTTTTTGTATAATACAGAACATACATCAGTTGTTGACACACATTGGTCATGTATGTACGTCAGCATGTTTAGGTTTAGGCTTGATTTAGAGGAACAACGTCAAGTGTGTTGTTTGACCGGGTGATTCATAAGTTCTCTTGTTTGTAATAATAAATTTAATTAAGTATTTTTAGGTGAGGAGTTTGCACACAATCGTTTTAAATTTGTTTTAATTTTAACAAGTAAGGAAGTTTTTCATATTTCAGTTTATATGATTCCTAAATATAATATAATATAGTTTGTAATTAATATTCCACTTGCACATATCTTGATTGAAAAAGTACTACGGTGCAATGTGTACTCACAAAGTTAGGCCACATACATGAATTCCATGAATTGAGAAGGACGGGAGGCTTTTTATTTAATTGTTTTTGTTTTCCAATGCAAAATTGGCATGGTTAGCAGGTATTGTTGGAAAAGAGTGGAAGATTGAAATATATCGGTAATAGGTTTAAATGATGTAGAGAGGTGTTAGATGGCAGTGATTACGAATGTCACTGGTTCAAATCCTGGCAGATGCACTGGGGTTTATTTTTTCAGTATTTATGTGTGCTGGCTGCTCTGGGAAAATATTGAATTAAATCAAGTTAGATAACTAAGTAGAATAATTCAGTGATTCATGTTGCTTTTAAAATGAACTGTTTATCTTACGAATTGCTGGAACTTCTAAATAAAATGTTATACTTGAGAATTGAAGAAAAAAAAAATTATGGGCCATCTCCAGAAAACAATGCAGGTGAGGACGCGAAACAACAAATGTATTTGATCTAACCTTATCTGTTGAGTTATAATTTTCAAACTGATGAACAAAACAACAATGCATCTGTCATATTATTCTGTTGCTTTTAATATTCTTGTTTTAAAAGACCCCAATTTTGAAATACAGATGAGAAAATTATATTTTGATGCCCAAATTATGATTTATTAAAACCTTTCCTACAAATACAATACAAAGGTATTGGCTATATTTCCCTCTTAGACAGAACTTTTGCTATGGGTATGAAGTTGAACTGAGACTCAGAACTTGAACTTTGAACTGGTGGACTCAACCACATCATAAAAAGATAACATTGAACATCATTGTTCAAATGTAGCTCATTTCAAGCTAATTAATAATCAAGTAATTTTATTTTCATTATTTTTATATGTAGATCTGACCCTGTCAGCTCAGCAGTCTGCTTCATCATTGCAGCCACCAAAGTATGAACCACGTTATAGAGAGACCAACTAGTCTTATCAAACCACCACTGCCGGATAAGCCTTATAGCAACAGTAGGGAACAGAGAAAATCTGCTACAGTCAGTTTCAACCGGAAGGTTAGACTCTTTGAAGGTATAGAACAGGTAGCTGAAGATGCTGAGAAGGAAGACGACCTTGCACCGCTGCGTCGATTACAACCAAAAGCTGTTACACCAGACCAGAAGAGATGGACACAGATCGATACAACAGAGAATTCGTCACTGTGGATTACACCACCAGATGTTACCACAAGAGTTGGTGGCAGTTGTAAGCAAAAGACAACCCCGCCCATTCCATCACCAAGGTTATTATCACCTGCTTCACCAAACAGACTCTCTCCCACAGCTTTTACACCAAAGGAAACAAATGAAAGTCATGTAAAACCAAAACCAAAACCGAGAGCAAGAACTGCCTACAGATCATCTGGTTTTATATTGGATAATGACTCCAATCAGACTTCACCTTCCTCACACCATCCCCTATCCCCAGTAGCCTCTCATAGGAAAGATCAGGAATTCACTGAACGATTAAGTCAGATTTCTCCATCTTCCTATAAGCCTCCTCCGTCCCCAGTAGCCTCACATAGGAAAGATCAGGAATTCAGTGAACGATTAAGTCAGATTTCTCCATCTTCCTATAAGCCTCCTCCGACAATACCACACCGTAAGAGTATTAAAGAAACAAATCGGAGATCACATCAAGTGTATTATAATCCTCCTCCAGAACTACACCACAAGGAAGATAAGGAATTATCTGGAGGAGCAAATCACACTGATGATAAAAACACTAAAAAAGCAAAGCATAGATCACATCAAGTGTATTATAACCCTCCCGCGGAAATACACCACAAGGAAGATAAGGAATTATCTGGAGGAGCAAATCACGCTGATCACCAGAACACTAAAAAAGCAAAGCATAGATCACATCAAGTGTATTATAACCCTCCCGCGGAACTGCACCATAATAAAGATAAGGAATTCTCTGGAGGAACAAATCATACTGTAACTTCGTCATATCAGCCCCCGCTACCAGTACCACATCATAAGAATGCTAAAAACTGCAATGAAGAACTAAATCAGACTTCATCAACACATCCACCCAGTGTATCATACCATAAGAAGAAATCTGATTCTGTTATTTATGTAAATAATAATCTAGAAATGGCTTTCAGCAGAGATCGCGTGGGGCCAAAGAAGCCACGAGCTCGGACTCAATTTCAAAATGTAACATATGATGCTTTCATTCCTGGGAAGGATTTGTCCCAAAGACCACGTGCAAGTAGTGAGCTTGCAAATGGAACAGCAGCATTTAATGATGAAGACAAACGGATGTCTGTGTTGGCATTAGCACAGTCGTTTGGACAGCTGAAACATTCTAATACAGATGTGCATATTAAAAGACCAAAGACCGCTGGTTCACCTGTTCGAAATGGACATTCAAGCAAAGTTGCAGCAAGTAATCCAGATCTTTTAAGTGATGATTCTGAAGAACAAGAGGTCTCAAAGCCACCTCAACGAAAAGTTCAACTAGGACAACTTCAAAGAAGAATATCCAAAAGTTTATCTGATTTTGATTTGATTGAAATGCCAGAAATGGACCCAACTATGTACACCAGTGGAGGTAAGGTGAAACCATCTAATGTCCCTGCCCCTGCAAGACCTCAAACAGGTCCACTACGTCCAGCATCAATGGCACCAGTTCCTACAAAGCCACTGCGAACTTACGAACATGATGCCTATGTTTTGAGAAAGTCACTTAAAGGATTGCCCAAGACAAGTGCCCGTTCAGGAGTCGCTCAAACCAAATCTGCCATACCTTCTGTGAGTAGGACTGTTACTCCTTTAGCTATCCATGCATCAAGCAATGTCCAAAAGAGGCATGTTTATGATGATGTTCATGTGGAACAACATGGAGAGGAGGAAGAGGAGGAGAAATTCAAGAAGAGAGAATATGTGACTGTGTCTCCCACAACCTTACCTGTGACACATGGTGCACCCACATGGCCAAGTAAGTCCCCTTATGGGGAGTCCCCTTATGGAAGGTCCACTGTGTCACCTGATGCTAGACCTGCTAGTACAATGAGTGCAATTACCAAATCACCAAAGAGGGGCAAATTACAACGGGCCAGTAGGATTGAAAGATCTCAGTCCACTGAAGATGTTATGAAAGATGAATTCAAAATATCAGGAGAATATGCCAATCCAGAGATAGCGCTAATGAGCAAGAACAAAAAAGAGAAAACTAGACGAAAACCGGAGTATTCAGAACCTTATTTGCAGAGATCCAGCAGTGAGGATAGTTTAAATAGGAAATCTCATCCACCGGTTGAAGATTCAGAAGGATATACAGTACCTGGTAGTCATCTATGGACCAAGATACCTGACAGAAAAGAAGAGGAGAGGATCAGCAAAGTTAAAGTAGCTCTACATAATCAGGTGAGTACCTGTCCTGAAAACAAGTACGTACAGATGATATCATTGTGGATTGCCAAATATCCTGCTTTAGATCATCTGTGTATGCTTGTTGAGGATGCTTAACAATAGTTGATTTGGCTTCCATGGAGACAGTAGCGTCCATGTATGAACAAAGGCGTTGTATCTGTAGTATGCAATTCAGCACAAAGTGACTGCACTCTACTACAGATACACCGTTGATAGCGCGTTTTTCACACGCAGATGCTACTGTCCCGAGGAAGTCAAATGGACTGTATTGCTGATGCTCTTCTTTGGGATGTCAGAAATGTTAGCAACCATGTGTTGCAACCCTGATATATACTAAAACAGGGTTGGTAACATTGTTGGTAACATTGTTGGTAACATTGTTGGTAACATGGATGGTAACATTTGTAACATCCCAAAGAATGGCCCTAATGGCCCAGAGGACATGCATAACTATAATGAAAGACAGAGATAAAAATACTAGTTTGTGTCTAAAATTCTGACAACTAGGCAGAAAATGCTGTACTGCGCAGGTCAGCAACCAATCATGGCGCCCCTTTGCCCTGACGTCAGATGCGGTTTAGTCGTTTTATCTCTGTCTTTCATTATATCTACTGCCAATATTTAGAAGCTTGTTTGTTTACCATCAGCATGGATCACCGGGTAAATACATTTTTAAAATGTAATACAGTTTGGGTAAAATGCATGACACTGGAAGTCATACATTTGCCCTTTGAATGACATTCATCATTTAGTTTCAGGTAGTTGCTGCCCTCTGAATGGCATTCATGATCTCCTTTCAGGTAAGATGTAAGATAGTTAGTTGTGTACATTTCAAGCTACATCTGGTTGAAGTGTCCAGTAATGCAGCTGACATGGATATATAATTATAATGAAGACAAAGAAATTTGACATGGAAATTTAAGGGTACAAGGGTCAATATCAAAAAGATGACACATCCAACAGTTGGGCCTTGGATCTTACATTGTATGTATAATGACCATCCAGTTGTACGTAAATAACAAAATACCATATGTACAAAGTAACTGTACAGGATGGAAGGTGATCTTTGGGATATTGATCAATGTGACCTTAAATCATGGAGAATAATTTCAACAGAGCATGTCACCTTTATGAGGTTTGTACACTAATGTTGAAGTGAGAAAACTAAGTTTAAACAGTCATAAGCACAATTGAGATATCAGCCTCAATATTGTGTATACCCATCATAATGTGACACATCTTCATCAGGAGGACTCCAGTGATGAAGTGATGGGAGTTGTATGCTCTTTTGTCAATTTTTTATGTTGGATCAAGGCACAAATATTGAGGTAAATGTCTCAATATATTTGTGTTGAATGACTGCTTAAATTTAATTGGCTTCTACATCAACAACACACACATCAAGATCACATCCCTATTTGCCATACTTCAGAGCGACAACACTCCTGAGTTAACTACAAACAAGCGGCTCTGGAGTCCTATATGAATCCAGCATCACAGGACACATCATGTCAGTGGTTAGATTGCTGATATCTAGACAGCACCAGCCAGGATCATTTATCATACTCTTTAGGATTACATGCTCCAGTTATAATGGCAAAAGTTGTCAAGTAAATTTCTTTAGTAGGAAAATGAAGCAGGGTAACAGAACAGTGCTGTATGAAAGTGTGGGTATGCCCCTTGCATATAATTGATCTGGATAAAGATATCAATTCAATAACATGTAGTAGATCAGTTTGGTTTCAAGTTGAATTGTGCTAGTTCTTTTTGATGATAGTGTTACAATCTTTTGCATAAATAAAACACATACTAAAGAAAGGTTTAAGTCAGGGTTAAGTCACTGAGTTAGTGATTTGTAAGCAAAAAACTTTAGCTGTGTTTTTATTCTACTGGCAGTGTAAATGAACAATGTTTTCAAAGTGATAACTAAAATGAAACAAAAATGAAATCAGTAAGGTCATTCTTCATTTGACTTGTTCAGTCCATGATTAGATTGCAAAAACTATTAATATTAATCATGCCAAAGCTGATAAAATTAAACATCTTCCTAAGGTGATAATTCTGGAATACTCTTCCAACCTTTTGTTTTAGGGTGTTAAATGTTTGGGTAGAAACAAAGTTAAAAGTTAGCAGACTTATTGCATTCATTAGGTACAAAGGACCTAGTTGGGTGTTTTGGTGTTTGTGCAGTAGTCATTTGGTTTTAAAGATGTGTGTTAAATAAGACATGACCTAGCAAAATTGAAAGGGCAAGGTTCACAATTTGTAGCACTTTTTAATCATCATAATTGTTGATCGGATACATTACTTTAGGATTTGCAGTGGCCTGTTTGTGAAGTGTGATCCCTTCAAAACCAATAAGGAATGCAATTCAGTCTAGATTTCAAGCCCTTACAAGTTTAGGTGGCTCATGACAGTTATTTCCTATGTAGTAGTCTATGTACTGATGTCTTTGTATTTTAGAATCAAAACAACTTGATCCCAGACATCCTCCTGTTAGATTGAGGCTTTGTACTTCCTTATAATGATAAACACATTATATGTTGTGGACTTTACCTGTGTTTATCAAGATGGACACATAAGTGAATGTAAGTAATGGATTGCTGGAACCGCAGTGTGGTCTTTAATAAATTTCAGGAGGGGGGGAGAGTGAAATTGTCAATTGGGAGGGTGAAAAATTAGAAAAGAAAGAAATGCATAGCAACTTTCCTTGTATGTGGAGCAGGATTGAGCTAAAAGCTCCTGGAGCCTATGGTTTTCTTTGGGTTACCATGCTTATATAGGCCTACATACCAGGGGTTAAAAAAAAGTGATGCTAAAAGGGACCAACACTTTGTGAAAATGATCCTTATATGGCATGAGAACCTGAAATGAAATTCAGGACCCCTCTGGAATTGGATTCAAGGATCAATGTGATGTGATAGATCTTTACTTTTAAATAGTTTGTTTCAACAGGTTGTTTCTTCATGTATCGTGTGCAAAGGTTTACAATTCTGAAAGTACTTTCACCAAAACATATAGGTCATTCCTTAAATATGGGTTTTCATTTCTTCCAATGAGCACCATATCACAGCTGTGCAGGCAAGTTAGGCAAGTCTGTCATATGTATTTGAAGCAAACACTCCCCCTCCCTTTTTATGTCACACCCCATCAAGCAATGCTTAGGGGTCTTGCAGGTCTGCTGCAGAAATGGTTTTGTTCAATATTGTATTGAGATACGTCACAGGGGGGAAGCAATTGACATAGATGCATGGAATGTTTGGCAATAATTTTTCCTTTATTGTAGCTGTAGTGGCGTACTTGAATTGTGTAGGCCTACCATACATGTACATGGTATTCATACATGTATGACGCGCTGATGACACCTGTAGAGCGTTGTTATCAATGACACCATAGTAACATGCATGGTTACATGTAAACATGCAAAGCGAGTCATTTTTCCCCACAGCCATTTGCAAATTCAACCAATATTTTTAGTCAGTGCAACAAATTTTCTCAATAAAGGCAATACTTAAGTTATGAAAGCTCTGGGTTTTTTCAAGGATTTTCAATAAATACGTTCATATTATGCCCGATACATGTCACTGGAAGCAAGTGCATCTTTGGTTGGGCCTCCACATGTGTCCTGATTTAGAATTACATGGACATTGATATTCTGTAGTTAGGTGACATGGTTGTGCCATATTGCCCAATATTGTGGGCCTGTAAAGAAAATTTAACTCTTGTGCTCGTGTACCCAACATGAAGTGTTTGTTTATAGCTTTATGTAGGGTGGGCTTGTTTGCTGTGATAGACAAGTAGTAATTGTCCCCCGAGAATTGTCCATAATTTGAGATATCATGTAAACTGAACTGAAGGTACAATTCAGTACAATTGAGTAAACCCTTGATGTACCCATAGCATGTGTAGTAATACACATTTCAACTTGTAGAGAAGTGCAAGACGATGTTTGGTCTAATTTACAAGTTTGACATGGTCAGGAAATCATAAATTGGACAAGTTTCCAATTACCTGACAGAACCATTCAGGAAACACATGTCATGCTGACATAACTATGGCTATGCACTCATTGGCTCACACATTCACCCAAATGCATTGTAAACTTTCTTGAGGTCTTTGCTACATGTAGAACATGTCCTCTGATAAGTTCTTGTGGTTTTTACCTTTTTACCTAGTATACTATTGCATGTGTAGGAGTATGCTATTCTGACAAAGGCTTATATAAAGCTCAGTAGAAAACTATAGTGACATAGTATGTGTAAGACAAATATACTGTGATTTGTATTTTGAGTTTTGGAATCACCCTGTATCAAAGTGGAAAGTCTATAAATAGGGTTAGCAGGTCTAGGGCCCTAGTGAAACCCTGTTACAGGTCCAGGAGTTTAATCCGCTTGGGAGTCTCTAAGATTGTGCCTGTATCTTAACTATGCATAATAAACTGGACTCTGTTTGTTTTTAACCACCCTGTAAGCCTGCGTGCTATTACTCTAATATCTCAGGAAATCGTTGATAAATCAAAGGAGCTCAGGGTCATTGAAAAATTAGTCTCAAAATCTGCAAAAAGCTAGTTCTCTATGCTCACGCAGCTGTCAAGTTATTATTGTTTGTATTTGGAACATTGTTCAGTGAAGACAAACCAAGAAACATGTTGTTGGCTTTGAACCCAGAGGTGAGTGGAAAGTAGACTAATAATTGGCTGGAAGTCATTGGGTACTGGTGATGATTATTAATTATTTCTATGCATGGTTGCCAATTCTTGTGTTTATTTCAGGAAATTACGTAATTTTGTATGAACTTAAGGGATATATATATACACTGTAAATAGACATTCTGAGAGGTCTTTGTTTGTTTGTTGTTAGACAGTACATTTTGTTAACCAGTAAAGAAAGAATAAAAAATTGGGGCTTCATTGTTTTCTTATGTAATTAAAAATGTGTTATTTAAATAACAGGTCAGTCTATAAAAGGAGGGAGTCTCAATGTATTACAGGTTCTGAAAATCTGTTTCTGCTATTGTGTCACCTTGTGGATAATATCAGGGCCGGGGGAGGCAGGATTTTGACAGAAGGGACAGTTTTGATCTTTAAGCAGCCATATATTTCCTATTTTTCATATATTTTTTAAATCTTTAACACCCTATGCTACAACTAATATATGCAACACATCAAAAAGGTCTTGAGAAAATACAAGTAGTAATTTAGCGTTCACAACTTAAAAGTTCCATCTAAATACTTTTAAAAATAAACTGAAAATATTTGATGAAATGCACACATGTTAAAATGTGTGGGTAGCCTTATTTGTTTTACGCATATGGACCAAATTATAGCATCACAGCATTATAGCATTCAGTTACAATGGTTCATTATGTAAAAAAAGAGACTGTTTTAAACAGTGTTAAAAGTTGCATCTGAGTCCGTAGGCATCAGCTCTCAAACAATTCGGTAGGTCAGGTCCATTCATGTGTTTGTTAAAGAAAACCTGATTGCAATGGCCTTTTTTCGCACACAATTTAACCATTGTGACTGATAAGTGACTTATAAGTTGTGGACCCTATGGCAGTGGAACTGTAACAGTTCGATCATCCATCCCTATTTGGTTATTCGTCAGTCAATAATTACTTGAGCTTACATATAACCTCAGTTTAAGAAATACAGGTAATGCAGTGTCCTTTATGTCCAATTAATGTGTCTGAGGCAGTAAAAACTTAATCGAGGCACAGCCGAACCCATTATTTAAATGTTTTTACTGCAGAGAACATGTTATTTGGGTGTAAAGGATAAGCCAACAACCTTTATTTCATTCTTTTACTGCAAAAATTGTGTGATTTAAAGAGACAATATCACTTTTTTGCCCAAATATTTAAAGTTGTTTATATCAAGGTAAAGCGCGTATGTATGCACAAGTGATAGGGCAACTGATAGAGCATGTCGTGGAAATATTATACATATAAACAAGCTTAATGTTATGCGTAGAGTATGTTACTGTGCTTGACCCATTTATTGCAGAATAAAGGGCTGTCACTTGATGTATTTCATCATGATGAATCCAAAATAATGATGGTAACAAAACCAACCTAGACTTTTTGTCTAGTTCATTATTGATGTTTTGTATGCATGTGTCAGGTGAGCACATTATGCAGTGTATGTCAGCATAAGCTTAAATGCCAAGAAACATACATATGTGTAATATCCTTAGGTCGAAGTTTAACAATACTGGCTTCTCCCTATGCGAGGTAATTAAATCATATGGCCTATTTTCCATGAGTAATATTTGCATGCATTTGAATGTAGTCAGGTAATCCCATCCAACTACTCACAGTGTTTTTGTGGTTTAAAACCAATGTCGATACTGCATGCATGGGTGTATTCTGCATGAAATGGAATCATATTAAGTGTTGTAACCCTTGATTTCACCTAATCCATTGTCCTGTCTTTTTTCGTCTTTCTTTCACTGGTTTTGCTGGTATGTCTTTACATCGCACTCTTTCTCGTATTTCCCGTGCTGGGCATGGTGACGTGCAGTCAGGTGAAAAACTGATAGCGGATGAATCTCAGAATGTCACCACTTCGACTAAGTCCCAGAGCAGTGTTAGCAAGAAGTTTTCAAGAAGGCGAAGGCAAAAAACAATTCCTCGCACCGCCCCCGTAGAGGAGGAGATTCAGGAGATATGTCCGCCGTCTCCATCATTTCTGTCTCGACGTCCCAGTAAATTTAGCCTTTCAGATGTAGAGGGTATTAGTCCCAGTAATTTTAGACAACGAAGCAGACACGTCCATGTAAGTTTGAGTTGCACGCTTCTTATGCCTGGTTTGAGCATGATTGATTGCATCTATATTCAAAGCATTTTGTTTGATAGTAAGCAGGTAGAACTCCTGCTGCTGAAGCTAACTGCACTTTCATGGGCTAAGCCATAATGTCTTTTTCTTCAGCATTTGGGCCTGACTATTTGTAGAATTGTTGGGATAGATATGTAATGGACAACAAGTGCATTAAGTTAAACTTTCCCAACATAGTTTGGTATGATATGAACACACTACAGCAGAGAATTGCAGCATTGATGAATATGTTTTACTCCAAACCTTGTGCATTGATGTGATGAACTAGAATGACCAGGATGCGAACTCTTGATCACAAGGAACGCAACATGTTTTCTATACCTTTTTTGTTATATTTCAAGGAATGCCACCCAGTCTTGATATCCAGTATGTTCAATTATTCATGTGTGACAAAATAGGAGAATTGTGAACAATAAAAACTCAAAAAGGTAACTCAACTAAACTCTGGCTCAGTTATGTTGATGATACATTTTCTATCATTAATCAAAACAAACAAGGCAAATTGTTATAGCTAAAATAATAGTTTCTCGATCATGAGAGCTCAATTGGCATGCAATGACAATAGGCTTTATGGGGTTTTGAAAAGTGGACATTTTAACTTATTAACCATCAGAGTTTGGACATTCATTTCCAATAGTTTATTTATGTGAATCATCATCATTGGATGTAGTAGTATCATGATTAACCTGAGCATTCTGATGTGAAGAGGCAGTGGATGTTCACATGTATTAATAACTCTGATACAATGAGCACTGATACAAATATGATATATTGGGTGGATCCTCAGGTGAACATGCTTGAAAATGATCACTACTAATGCTATAATAGTTTGTTTGGGTTTTTGTTTCTGCATGCATGCGTTAGTACATTGTAAAGTCCCAACGTACATACACTCACATAAATTCATATAAGCATGTGCATGCATTACACAACATGCAAGTGCTGTGCCCATGGACAAAAAGAGATACAGATGAACTCCAAATAGTCAAAGTCTCAGGCATATCACCCGATAATGTGGGCCGATCATTCCATGAAGTATGACAGCCTGCTTGTGTTATCTTATCAAGGGAAGTTGAGCAGTATGAAGAAGATGTAGACGCCAAAACTGCTACACACGCACATGTACAGTGTATTTTTACAGTCCATTGCATAAACATGCAATGCTCTATTTCGTATACGTGAAGGTACAAAACATGGGGATATAAACTGTTGAAAACTAGTGTGTATTCGTCTGTGGCTGCTCCCAGCTGCATGTCATTTATTTTACCAACCATATGCTGAACAGACTATAGTATTCTGCACAAAACCCAACATGTCAACAACTCGGCATCCATGGTGACAAATAATTAGGTGGCATGCTTTTGGTAACATGACGTATTTTCTTGTCATAATATTTTATCATAATATATTTGTCATAATAACTTTTTGGAAAAAGGACAAAGAAAGATTAAAAGTTTCAAATACCAGATGGATTTGACAAATTTCCGCATAATTCCCACAGTATAAAATTTGAGTGAACAAAAAAGATAGCTTCTTCAATTAATATGATCTAATAATGATAAATTTGGCTGAAATCCAAGAAACTTGTGCAGGTATCCAAAAGCTTACCTCCAGAAAATTTACATAGTTAAACTGTTACAAGCAACTCAATGCCTTAGAGCATGTGTATACCTTGCAATGAGTCGCATTACCATGCAAATGCAAATTCACTATTCACATATTTAGGGGGGGCAGAAGTCCAGATTTTATTTGTGACTTTCAAGGTCAGATTTTCATTGCTTGTGCTGTGTTGTAGTTTGTCACATCAGTTTAAGTGACTTCTAGTGTCGCCCGGCCGCTAAATCGTCTTCTGAACTATATCTATTGTGAATGTTACCACATATTCACCACTATTATCCACCTCAAAAGGTGGTTGATGTTAATGTTCACTCACATCACCCTGCATTGGATGATCCAATCTGTTACTACTAGATGGGACTCCGAATTACCTCACACTCACTGTCAATCATTTGCGCAGTAGAATCACCCTGTTTGACAATGATCATGATGATAACATAAAATACAGAAGTGACAATATGACAATGTAAATGATCCTGTCAATTTTCCAGTTTTACCACTATTTTCATTTTCTAAAACACAAAAACAGTGAAAAAATATGATCGCAGATTATTACAAAAATAGTTATTGCATCATAATTATTTCACCTGCACTTGGCAAGTAGCCTAGAAGTATTTGTCATGATCTTGAGCTCTTATATTGAGCCTGCTAAAAAGTCCTGTTGGATGCTTGCCACAGGTTTTTGTGAAGACTAGCTGCACTGCCAAAAATAACTAGTCTTCTATATGTGGGCTAGTCCGACAAGTAGGACCTGTTTTCATAGGTACCAGACCATCTACTCGGACGCTGATTGCTCAAGTAAGATTGACAGTGAAAGTCAACTAACCGCAACGCCCGATGATTTTAGGAATTATTTAGTTTTCCTTCTAGATGTAGCGCATGATGTGTGATCTACAGATAAGAAAGGTCAGTAGGATGATTTCAGGAATTATTTGATTTCCTTCTACTGTACATGTACAGTAGCGAATGCTGGGTAATCTACAGGTAGAAAATGGTCACACTGGTCGGACTATAATGTGGGCATGCATTTAGTGCATGTATTACATTATGTCACATTATGTCATGGAAGATGAGCACCATTAGTAAATTTTGTGTCAAGTTTGCAAAGGCAGTTATAACCATATCCATGACTACGTGTGATGCAATCTGATCCTATCAGGCCAAAGAAGGCAATTTTGACAATTCAATAGCATGGTTTTGAGGTCACCGCGGGCCTATAATCTTAACCATGTCCTGAATAAAGCAGCAATATTTGTTTTACATACCGAATGGATATGTGGATGTTGCGATTGCGCAGTTTGATCGGGACGCACATGACCGGTCCATAGTTCATTTCCATGGACCGGTCCATAGTTTATTTTGAGGGCATAGTTAATTCAATGACTGCACATATGAGGTATATAAACTTGGTTGCAAAATATGAGCTTTTTAAGAAAAAATATGTCAATATTTGTATCCATTTTTTTTTTTGCTTGTTTTAATTTACCAAAAGGATGCCCACCAGGGCTTAATTTAGAGGGGTTTTGGTTATTCCTTCATGTAATTTTACACGAAATTAGATTCAGGGTTAGGGTTAAGGTTAGGGTTAGGATTAGGGTTAGGATTAGTGTTAGGGTTAGGATTAGGGTTATGATTAGGGTTAGGGTTAGGATTAGGGTTCGAGTTAGGATTAGCTTACACGAAATAATTACATGAAGGATCGACCGGGCTTTTGCATGCACAAATGCATGTAACTGTGGCTCTGTGCATGTAGAATTATGCCTGTGTATGCAAAATTTTGTTATATTTTGGCCCATTTTGGAGAAAAAGTTGTGCATGTAAATTTATTTTCTAAAGCGACCCCTGATGCCCGTGCTATGCATAGGCTTCCCGCTAGCTGAGTAAACTGGAGCGAGCACTAAAACTGGAAGAATCACTGAACAGTTGACCTAATAGTAATACTATGGAGATTGACATCATACCGAATTGCTGTTATTTATTTATTGTTTTCCTTCTTTCCGTATATTGCATCCACTTGCCTCTGGCATGTAAGTCGTGGCTCTGCATCTTTTGCATCTGCGATGGATTAATGCATATTACAGGCATGAGAATTTTCAGGTTTAAGCCTGAATTCAGGCTTTTTTGTTGTCCAAATTTCCGCACTTTCTTTTAATTTCAGCCCGTTTTTGGCCTTTTTAGCCGAATTTCACGCACTTTTTCAGGCTTTTTCAAACACTTCAGGTTTTTTCATGGATAATCATTCTCATGCCTGATATTACTGCATTACGCATGCATCGTTATGCACCCAGAGCCACTGGCATAGAAACGGCAGCATTCTTTACTCACTTTTTGCCCACACTTGGATCATGTGCATTTTAGGAGTATGTGTTGTAGTGAAAAATGCCTCTCAACTGAGCCTTGAGCATTCACTATGACCATTTATTTGAGAGCATAAACATGTACTTATTATAAATTAATGTTTTGCTTGTCAAAATCACCCCATTTGTATTAATATTTTGATTCACACACATGCTTACAACTATTATAGATGTGAGTGGTTCCCCCAGGAAAGTAGTCTATGGGCATGTTGCATGTGTACAGTAGTAATCACTGATATGGGCATGTGTTATGTGTGAAATATTTAAATCATGTCTATACCATGGTCAATATGCCCCTATGCATTTTGTGCGAATAAAAACATATTATCACATATATCATATCCCTTTATTGTGTACATATTTGTTGATCACCACTCCAGGAAGTAATTACTGATTCTATAACAAAAAAGTCAACATTTTTAAAGGCCTGCACCCCACCCCCAAATAGATCCAGCTTACGGGATGCTCATCATCGTCGTCGTACTTGTGACTATTTGGTGCCGAGTAGTCAAGTGCTAAAGAAGGCTTAGGTCGTGCAACCTTTAATGTATTTGATTTTAAGTTTTAGGCAAAAGGCGCATCAAAAGTGAAGTACATGAAGCATGAAAATTTCCACTTTTGCCATACTTGTTTATGAAAAGTATGAAGTAAGCGGAGGATATTGTCTTCCTGTCTGATGCTAGACTAGGTGACCCTTAGCTAGCTTCCTTCCTTGTCTTCATTCAGACTCTCAAGGGACTGTTCTGTCAATCATACTCTTCAAAAAAATGGAGTATTTGCAAGTATACAATATTTTGAAAAGGAGACTATACCCTATATATTTTGAATAATTTCTTATAAATACTACAAGGTAACAATTTCTTAAAATACTACAAGGTAAATTGCACCCATATTCAGCGTATTACTTCAGTGGATAACCCAGAGGAGGTTCTCCCTGGTTGAAGGTATACAGGATGTGCCATGGTTTTGGGGTACCTTTTCAGCAATCTTTGTATATCGATGGGTGGGTTTTCAGTGGAAACTTGTGCATTTGGGTAAAAATGCACTCTAAAAGCGACCCAATTTAGAGCAATTTCGGGTGTTTTTTTGTGAAAAATTGGTATACTAATGGGTGGCAAAAACAACAAAAAGTAAAGTCAGCATCCAAAAGTCTGTGTAGGACATCCCCGTAATTTTATTTAAGACCCCCCCCCCCGGTTGATAACTTGAATAACCTTTTGAATAAGAGGCTGTGCAATAATTATCTGTTTGGGGAGAAAATTTTCAGAATAACCTGCCAGAAAATGCTTTCTTCCTTTCAGCCTGCCAAAAAAAACACCTTGCCTCCCCCTCCCTAATAGTGAGCAGGTAATTTTACATATTAAAAAGTTTCCATACTGTATTCGTAAGCTTTTTAGAGCATTTTATTTAGAAGGTTAGGTACCCATGAATGCATGTCAAAAATATCTTGCCTCTTCCCCCTCTTTTGCCTGGCCAAAAGTTGAATGTCCTCCCTCTTTTTGCTGGGGGAGATAATTACTGCACAGCCCCTAAAGGAACATGATTGCTCACATGTATGTGATTCTGGTCCACTCTACAGCCTGTCTCAAAAAAAGTTGTGCAAGTGAAAAGCGCCCTCTTTGTCAATTAGAAAATACCGTTGTGACATGATGCTAACATCAACGTCTAGGGCGTAGTCTTAGCTCTCAAATACCGTTTGTTCTGTTCAATTTGCTTGTTTTAATCTCGAGATATGCTTACTTAACGACGAGAGGGTAAAATCACAATTGTGCCACTTTTACTAGGGAAGAGAGCTTTGCATGTAAATCAGCGATAGCATCAAGTTATCAGGAGTTCCTTCGTGAAATCAAAAGAATGCACCAATTACACAATACAATTTTTTTACTGTTTTTACTATTTTATCATGATGCAGGAATAATGATTCTCTTTTCCACAGAAAAGATAAATAAATATTTCACATTCTGCTTTAAAATTAAATACATGTTAATTTTATCATGGGAAATACTGTTCTCTTAGTCACTGAAGACAAACAAATATAGCACACTAGGGTCCGTATGCACAAAAGAGTTAGAGAGGGTCTAAAGTTAGACCTGGTCTAACTGGAATTAAGTTCCACCAGGAATGGTCCTTTACTCTTATTACCTTCCTAGAGTAGCTAGCAAATTCTAAAGATTTAATTGCAACGTTCAAAAATAATACAAAATAACTTAAGCAAATGTAAAGGAAAATGTCCTTTCTCGTGGTACTAAATTCCATCAGGTCTAACTTTTGTTACGGTCTAACTCTTTTGTGCATACGGACCGTATAAGTTTATATTACTTGTTGGGAGAGAAATAAGACAAAATGATGCACGCGCGCTGATGTTGATGCGAAAAATGCGTCTAATGCACGAGCCCCGAGGGGAGAGTGCATTAGACGCATCAACATCAGCTATATCATTGATTTTACATGTACAGCTCTCTTCCCTAGTAAAAGTGGCACAATTGTGATTTTACTATTTCGGTGTTAAATAAACATATCTCGAGATTGCAACAAGCAAATCGAACAGAACAAACGGCATTTGAGAGCTAAGACTACGCCCTTGACGTTGATGTAAGCATCATGTCACAACGGTATTTTCTAATTGCCACAGAGGGCGCTTTTCACTTGCACAACTTTTTTTGAGACAGGCTGTATGTGACACAATGTGTGCACATGTTTAACTATTAAAGGGTATTAGAAGCTTTCGAAAGTTTTTCACATTTTTTGTATGTTTAGTTTAGTTTAAAAGTAAAAGCTAGTAAAGATCTCCATTTTGTATCTTTCAAGCATTTAAAAACCCTGATCATAAATCTGATCTGTTCTTATGAAGTATATCAGTTGTCCCTGTTCCCTATACCAATTTTCACCCTGATGTGGCAGTGACATCAGTGTGCATTTAATTGGGCGCAGCTTCAAATTGCTAGCATTCGCTCAGATTACTGGTGTACACTCATTCATGATTAAAGACGCTGCACAGCATATGTTTCAGTCAGCTGCCTCAACGCGTTGTCGTTACTGCCACATCGGGCTGGCAGATAGAAAAATGGTATGATATAGATGATATAGCCCTTTTCTACAAAATCTGGTCAAAATGTCACTCTGGTCAAAATGTCACTCTGAGCCACAAGTGTGGTAATTTAGCTCCTTTTCTGCTCCAAATCTCTACATGAAGCTAGCATGCTATAATTGATAAAAACAGCCTCAGTATTAATATTCTTCTGTGATTATGTAATGTCCATTGACCTAGTATCATAGTGTCATCCCAATGAGTGTCATTTGCTAGTGTTGATCATTGTTCCTGAATTTGCCTTCCTGGGGACAAGAAAAAGAAAATGTCTTGAGATAAAGTTAATACTCTCTCACTCACAATCAAAATGTCCTCCCAATCTCTGTTGGGTTTAGCCAAAGTGTTTTGGACTTGCTAATTGGTTTCCCAATCATTCATTGCCAATTTGACATAATGTTAGGGAAAACTTGTCATCATCATCACTTCTACTGTAGACAGCAGTGCAGAGGTCATACACATACACAATGTACTTTGCTTGGCTTGGCTTGCTACCAGCTAGTTGATACAAGAAAAGAGTTTTGGGTGTGGGTGTCATTTTGTGTAGTTCTGGCAGTCATAGGGTATGAAATCAGACCTGGGGTTTACATCAAGCTTTCTCAAAATCTCTTTCACCTGTGGGTATGTGTGATATAATGTAGCATTAATTTATATGATCGATGGCATCTTATAACCAGGTCATTTTTGTCAATGATGGAATTTGGTTGAAAATTCAGAACATTCATTATAAGCAGGTCCACTCTGGTGGTGGCAAGTCATTGAATTGAATTTCTTCATTTTAGGTCCATGTTTTGATAGATTCATTGATAGTTCAGAACAATTTCTTACAGCCTATGTATGTGTAAATATGTTTGTGATGTTCATATCAGTCAATTTAACATCACAGTGCTGTAAGAAGAAAGAGTTTGCAGGTATGGAAGTAGGTTGAATGAATCATGTATTATCATACTCAATGATGGTGATTATAATTTAAAGCAGATGGCAAGAAGTCTCATCACAAGTCATGGTGTTTACTAGCAGATGGCAATAATCTTTTTAGTTGATTCGATACCATATATTACGGAACAAATAAAGACGAGGGGTTTTCAATTATATTTGCTTGTGCACATGGTCCTGACATCGCTCTTCCTGCATCTTCCTTGGGCTGCAAACTTATCAATCAGCTCTTGTACATGCATAGAATCTTCTCTTTCCCTTGTAAGATCTCATACGGGCTCATATGTCAGGACATGGTTCTCCAACTCCAATACTGTAAAACCTTGATACCTAGCATATGTGCTTACTATCGAGTACTTATTTTTTCTTTACTTTTTTATCGAGCACTTTTTAAATGTGCAAACATGAAGAGCCCCATCCACATAAGAGTAAAGGGTTTTGAGCAAATCATCAATATCACATAGTTATATACGAACAAGTAAACCTGCAAATGTGTGTTTTTACGGTATGTTTGTACAATCATGGATTGACCTTTCAATGGGTTGGACTGTGCCGGTAGCAATGAGAGCATTTTGACTCATCATATACATATGTCATCAGAGATATTGGTGACGTCATAAACCTTGCATTTGAACCTGCGTAGAAGGAGGGGATACCCACGCACAAGAAGCATGAACATTTGAACTATCTTATCAAGTTATTCCGAAAGAAAAATTAAGAAATCCCCGAAATAAGATACATACGTTTTTATGTGGGCACCCACCCAACCGCTGGTAGATGTATAGATCTAAAGAAACAGTTTCATATACGCACTTGTATCACACATATGTCGGTATAATACAAGTTGTAAAGTTCATTATGATGAACCATTAGCAATACTTGATACTTGATGTACATTTGTATTGACATGAGTGAAGGTTATATAAAGATTGGAGTCACTGTTTCCTTTGTACCAATCGACAGTACAACAGGAAATGTCACAGATATGACAGCAGAAAATATGTATTACGGAGTGGATACTTTGTAGAATTGATATGCGATTTCACCGCATAATGGATATATTAGGCGACTTACATGTGGATATTTATCCTTGTTATAGGGATTAACTCAGGTTCGTTCTTATAATGTTCAAAATAGTTTTTATGGAAGTGTGTGGTTGAAGTGACACAAAATCAGTCTTTGGTGTTCTTGTTTTGAAGAATGTTGAAACGGCACATTACACATGAATATGTACATACAATGTGTGTTTCTTAAGGATGTAAATTTGATAACTGTATTGTAGATGGGGAAATCAAATCCCAGACCAAGCAACCAGGTTTAGGTCAGTACTGATCCTAGTTTTATTGGCTATCAAGGGGAGGGACTGTCAGTAGATAAGGGGAAAAATTAGGTCATCCTCTAGAGATACTAAATGCATTCATTTATAAGGCAAGATTGGGAGTTCAGTGCCCGCATTAGGACAGGTGGATTTGATGCTATTCCTTTTAGCACAGGCTTCTGGGCTGTACTCTGATACGCTCACTGCTTGCTTCGCTTGCTGTTTGAGAGGCGTTGTGGTTTGTGAACGGTCGCTCCACCGTCTGTAATTTGGCCCTAATTTCAGTTCATCAAGTCCCTATTGCCCGAAAATCAGTTCTCAAAATTCGGCCTCTCTCAGAAAACGCTTGCAAAATGCTCAATCAGACTAATGAAAAAGGCAGGATTTATAAATATTTGGCAAGTTGCAGAGGATGGGAAAGCCTTGGAAAAATTGAAATGGTTATGGTTGAATTTTTGTCTAGAGGTCCATTGCAGTCAAGAATACCCACAGAAACATTCAGATAATTTACATTTCTAAATTAGTTAATGATATTGACTTAGTAGGTGTATAATAACATTGGCAAATAAAAAGGTGATCAACGTGTTAGACAATGAGTCCAAAGTACAGGTGTCAAAAAGAGTTTTGATGAGCAGAATAAGGAGCAAAACTTCCTGGTTTTTAATTATCATTGGGTGATTTATGGGTTTTTTTAATTATATTATTGTCTGATCTTATTGTTGTCCCTAAACATAACAGTATATTTAAGAGGATGGCTACTACAACCCACCCTGAATCTTTAGGGGTCATCACCCACAGTATTTTTGTGGGGTTTGAGAGCACATCAGACACACCAATTTTCATTCTGAATTTGAGGAATGTCCTGATTCCTAATATAAATGCAATTTTATGGCAAATTATTAAAAATTGATATTTGTTATGTATTTGATATTAAACAGTCCTCAAAGTAAACTTTATCAATCTAATTTGTTACATGATCTGATCCACGGGGGGCCAAAGGCAGCAAATTTGAAACTGAGATAAAGGCAAATATATGCAGTAAAAAACAATAAAATACATAAGAAAATACACATCACAAAACTTCATAACTTTATAACCAAATATGCTAGACCTTTGGTGTTTTCAGTATATGATAGCCTAATGTTACTACAAGATAATTATTAAAGTAACTCAATTTTCAAAAATGCTTCCTTTGGCCTTTGTGGAACAGATCGTGTCACATTTACTTAAAGTGTATGCAGCTGGGAGGAAAAGCTGTCCATGCCATCATAGGAAAAATGTTGACCTTTCATATTGAAGATATACAAAAAGTTTCCCAAAAGACCTAAATTTTCAGGTCATTTATGAATGTATGTACATCTTCGATATGAAAGGACAAAATTTGCAATTAATGATGGCATTTCATATTTTATCCTCTTGCATCTATTAAGATTGGGCCTCTCCTAATTCTCCAGATGGTATTATTTGGTATTTTTCTATGTTTTTCTCATCCATCACTTCTGTCTTTCCTACAGATGCGTCAAAAAATTCAGAGTGCTTTCAGCCGTCAGAAGAACAGCCCAGAAGACGACACATTGTCAGTGACATCAACAGATAGCGATGGAGACTTGCATGATAGTGGTAAGTTACGCATACTTAGGATCTGTGGTCGAGGACACATTAAGGAATTTAGAGAGAGAGAGAGGACTGTATAGCCCCCCCATCTGCATTGACACAATAAATTAAACCACTATATTGGATTTTTGATTAGAAATGTGTATTACCTTAACCCTAATTTAGCTTGACTTCCACCATGCTTTTTGGCTTGCTCCCCTCGGGATTTGAACCCCAGGCCCATGCATGTCGACCACTCGATCAGCAACCGGTATAGCCATGGATCTTTCGATGACCTGGCCAACGAAAGTATGTCTATATTTGACTTGGGATGATTGCGTCACCCATGCACCCTCCTGGCTTTGTGCTGTGCTGTTGGATTAGGGAGGGTTAGGTAGTTGAAAGTTTAGGTCAAAGGCTGTGGGCCAATTTGACATTCTGATCAGTGAAAGCAACTTGAAATAGAAAATTTGATATTTGTGCATAAAGTAGATCTTGCTGCGATACAAGTGCTGAACAATGTGCAAGCTTGGTTATGTGCTCAAAGTAGCATTGTCGACCATTACAATTTTGATTAAAAAATGGAGTAGTGGGCTCTTTAAATTGCCAGATTTACATGCTTTACAATGGAAGTCTGCAGCCGGAAACTCACCACTTTGGACTTTGTATAGCTCTATCTGTATCAATTGACATTACAATTTGACTGTGTTCGACATTGTATAGCCCCATCTGTACCATTGCAAATCCACTGTGTTGGATGTTGTATAGCCCCATCTCTGGTTTCATTGTATCTATGTTGGATTTTGTTTGTCTCTGTAAAGCCCATGGTTGGTTTACTGACTAATTTCATGCAGAAACACTCTTGGATCCTATCATGACCAGACTTAGAAAAGGACCAAAGCACAACGTGGTGGGTGGGGACAGTGGCCGGTTATAAAGGAAGGCCTCCATACTTCATAAAAGTCATAAAAACCTATTGAAACTGGCCTTTTTGTAGCTTTTAAAAGTGATAATATATATCAAAATGTGTAGTTGTGTTCTGGTATTAAATACATATGGACAAATCATTGTCATCAATATATAGTTACCTAAACTTTCACTCTGTAATCATTCTGGCATATGAACAAAACTATGGCAAAATAAATAAACAAAAAAATTATTCAGTTTCATTTAACCTGAAGCAGTAGATTTGTTACAAACAAATTTGTGGTTATTTTTGTGCAAAGGAAATGTTCATGAATTAAATTTAATACACAAACTTTAGAACTTTGTTTCCCCATAATGGAGAGAAGAGGCAGCATATCAAGACGCTGCTGCGCCTCTCTGAAAGTTCAGCATGAGCATACTTAGCTCAGACCCCCATTCAATATGCTCCAGTTCTTGTGCAGTGGCAGGTGGGCAAAGGGGGGGGGGAGGTGACTTTCAAAAGGGTGGGCAAAATTTGACAAAGTTGTTGAAATTTGTCAAAGAGTCTTGATCTAAACAATTGTAGTGGCAGCCAGCATATCCAAAAGGGAGGGGGGCACAGGTGTTCCATGGGAGAGGGAGTAGCTGCCCCCTTTGGCTACGCCACTGTTCTTGTGAGGCGATTTTAATCAATATCCTGCCAAAATATTCCATTATTTTATAGTGGCTCTGGAACAGGGGGGATGGGCTGGGGGGGGGAGCACCCCCAATAATTTTGGTGGTGAGCCCAAGTACTCGAGAGCTCCCAAGAAATCAAAGTAAAATTAATAATCTTAGGGTAAAATTCATAATATTAACCCTAACCGCCTAAGGGCTTTTTGGCGACGGGAAGGGAAAGAAGGAAGGAATAAAGAGAGAGAAAAAAGTTGTTTGCTCTGGGTGGGATTCCAACCCGAGACCCCTCGCATGCCAGGCACTGGGTCGGCGACACTTTGCAACGGGTCTTAGGCTTCGCTGGCCAGCGAAACCGTGCTTATATATCACTTAGGGCGATTGCGTCATCACACCTCGTGGGATGCATGCACGAACAGCGCATATATCGAGTAGTATTTTGTAGTATTGAGTTTCGATAGTGGTAACCTAACCCTAACCGCCTAAGGGCTTTTTGGCGACGGGAAGGGAAAGAAGGAAGGAATAAAGAGAGAAAAGAAGGAAAGAAGTTGTTTGCTCTGGGTGGGATTCGAACCCGAGACCCCTTGCATGCCAGGCACTGGGTCGGCGACACTTTGCCACGGGTCTTGGGCTTCGCTGGCCAGTGAAACCGTGCCTATATATCACTTGGGGCGATTGCATCATCACACCATGTGGGATGCATGCACGAACAGCGCATATATCAAGTAGTATTTTGTAGTATACTGTCCTGTTAGGGTTAAAGGGGCATTTCGTGATCCACAGCCTCATCCCCCCACTTTTCTCAAAAAAAGTTGAGATTTTTATATCAATGGAAACCTCTGGCTACATAATGTTTATGTACAAAATATTTCTTGCAGATTAATTCGATTTGCAAAGATATCGTGAAATTTGAATTTCGTTCTGGTGCACCAGAACGAAATTACAACGCATTGTCTATGGAGCAGTGTAATACACATAATCATGCATAACTCGCAAACGCAAAATCGGAATCAACTGAAATTTTGGGAATAGGCTTTTTCGTGGATATGTAATGAAAAATGTCATAAAAAGAGGATGCTAGGATCACGAAACACTCCTTTAAGGTATAATTCATAATTTTAAGTTTTAAGTCATGCAAAATACATGCATTTCAAAAGCTACCCCTCCCACACCCATCCCCTTAGAGTTTCACGCCTTGGAGAAGGCCTCACACTGTAAAAGTAGTGAATAAGTTAATATGAATTGATACAGAGAAGTTATTTTACTCAATTTAAACTCTTCAATTTCGAATCTTGGCACAGTTGCAGATATTTCACAAATATCGTCACAGATTTTGATGGCAGATCACTCATTACAATCAGCTGTAGGTAACTCACTTCCTGCTATTGATACATTGTATGTACATTTAGGGTCATGGAGTATTTTAAGACTCTTTTAGCAGTTTGCCAGAACAAGTGCTGATAATAATAATAACTAGAGCGGTTACCGCACCATAGCTGAACCACGGGCCTGCGGCAGTATATTGTGGTATACCACTGTCACCTGAGGGTTATACCCTCCTCTTGGGATTTCGAGATATGAAAAGGACCCAGAATATGAATATTGACCCAGGTCTTGTGAGGAGTTTCACCAAATTATTTGTAATATATTCTTTACTTTTTTCTCTTTCATTTGACACCACTCGGGGGTTCATACCTTCTTGGCATTTTGAGATATGAAAAGGACCCATATGAATATTGACCCGGGCAGGCCCGTAGCCAGGCCCATAGCCAGAGGGGTGAAGGTGTTCCTAAAGAATGTCATCCGTGATGCCATCACATTCTGTGAGCATGCCAAGAGAAAGACCGTCACAGCAATGGATGTTGTCTACGTTCTGAAACGCCAGGGACATACTCTGTATGGATTCGGCGGTTAGACTTGTTGCTGTTGCTTCAACTTAACAACCCCTCCCCTGACCCGGGCAGGCTCGTAGCCAGGGGGTGCCCCCCCAAAATAAATTTGCAAAAGTATACAAAAAGTCTAAAAATTTAAGAATTTGCAACCGTAGCGAGCCAAAAAAAAAGATTTTAAACTTTTTTGGTCAAAACAGGTCTAAATTTGGGGAAGAAAGTCCACTTTTCACAGAATTTCCCCCCTGGAAAAAGTCCACTTTTTCAAAATCAGCAGATTGTCTGGAATCGGAACTTGAGTCTTTTAGAAAGAGAAAGTTACAAACCTTGAGTCAAGTGGTAGCAAATGTGAAACTTGGCAAACTTGCAAATATGAATGAAATGAATTTTAGAGGCTACCCCAGTTTGAGCAATGACCTGTTTAGCCAGAATGGTGATATTTATAGATGGTCAATATCAGTGCAATCAAAACAGTAACTGCCATTTGCAAAATCATTCATTAGCATGTGGTAATGCCAATAATGTACAAGTTTAGATATAATTGTTCATAACCTTTAAAATCCAATCACAAAAGCCAAATAAAACGTTTGCTTGCTGTAACACAACTATGGACGGGGTAAGCCACAAATGTGGGTTGCATTCTCGGCCACTGTGTATACCAGTGTCCCCCTTTTCAAGATTAATTTGGTATATGGATTGGTAATTTTTAACAATTTTATCAACATTTTTGGACAAATTACCTAAATTTGTGCCTTTTTGTAGCCGACTGGCTAATTTGTTTGAAATTTAACAGAAATTGTGAGCTTTGGGTAGATCAATGGTTCTAATGTGTGTGGCAACAATTTGACCCATTTCAATCAAAATATTGCCCAAGCTTGCATTTATCACTCATAAAGACTTATGTTGCCATATTACCCAAAATAAGATTTGGAGGACATACACTTGTGACAAAATGCTGTGCAACAGTTGGTAAAAATTTTGCAATGACTCAGTGCTTTAAGGGGTGTACCCTGATTGACAGCCTCATCCCCCGGTATTTTCTTCATCAAAAAAATGAGATGTTGATATCAGATGAAAGCTCATATTTTTTTCATTACCCCGTAAAATTCAACAACCAAGATGTTTTGTTTAATGGTAGGCCTCAATGTAAGATAGAAAATAGAACATAACAAAATCAGACCATGCCCCTTTAACTTTGACCAATTTACCAAATGTGACATGATCAAGGGGAATGACTCGGATGTCGCTAATATTGTTTTTGAGATATTGGCAAAAATGGTGTTCAAATTCTTTTGTTTTATATTGTTTTCAGCCATTGATAAATTGCTCATAACTCGGTAACCGGATGTCCAATTTTGACAGGGTTTGCATCAAAATGTAGCGTTTGTAAACTGTCAGAAAATGATGTAAAAAACTTCTAAATTGAAAATTGCCTACATGTGACTCATTCCCCTTGATCATGTCACAAATATGAATGTCTCTTTTTTTAAAGAGATGCATAAATAGTTGCAGCATGCATTCTGTGACTGGGTATTAGTTACTTCCATGGTTATATACCAGACAGGAACACACCAGCACCGTGTACACTCACTCCACACCCATAGACAGTAGAAGTGTGGTATAACCCACTTGCCTATAATTGATGGGTCGTCCTGGGCCGCTATAATGGGTTCATCTGGTATATTAAAACATCTGATATAAAGGATTGTTGTAATATCAATACCAGGAAGTCGACTCTTCTTTGTACTGCCATATAATATACATTGGTCATGTGATCGGAAAAATTATATCACAGTGTTGCAATCATGCACTTTGTTTGCAAAACTTATACCATTTTCTGTGCTTAAACTTCACCAAAATGTAGCTGAAACTCAGAGAATTTAGGTAAGTTTTGATATATTGACTGAAACCAGTAAACCTACGGTCTCAGCTTGATTATGTGATATTTGTTGGCGGGATGTGGTATCAATGAAAATGACAATATATTGAGGATAACTATGAATGATCATTATACAGAACTGTGTAGGGTTGAACTTCCTGTACAGTTAGTGTGGCTATGTTACTTGAACATGACTAAGTTGTAGGCCTATTTAGTTGTAGGCCTTTGTGTATTGTATCCAGGATTTAAATTACTTTCCACATTTATTCCTTTTATGGTTATGGATTTAGTAGTTAGCCATGTTTTTGGTTTTGTTATGTTCTATCTGTTTTGCCAAGATGTTTCATGTAGTCATAGTACTACTCACGATTCCAGAAAAATCTCAATTTTTTCATTAACCCTATAAATCATACCAAACATCAGAAACCTCAATTCCAAAAGCATATGTACAGGCAGGTATCCCACATGATGTTATTGCGTCATCATGCGAACAGTCATATGGTGATGGAAAGCTTGGCCGGCCAAGCTACACCCCCCGTGGCAGCTTCATACAAAGCATTCAGTAGTCCTCTACATGTATAAGACGCAGTAGAAAGTGGAGTCAATCTGCTGGCAAGCACCCGAGGGGTCAGTGGTTCAAAACCGCACCCGAGAAAAAGTCTTCTCTTCTTCTTCTTCTTCTTTCTTTTTTTCCTTCCTTCTTTCCTTGCCCCTTGCCAAAAAGCAACTATGGCATTATCATGCGAACAGTCATATGGCGACAGAACGCTTGGTGGGCCAAGCTACACCCCCGTGGCAACTCCATACAAAGCATTCAATAGCCCTCTATAAAACACAGTAGAAAGTGGAGACAATCTTCTGACCTTCTGACAAGATTCTTCAGGGTTTGAAGAAACTCCTTACATAACATTCAATCATCCTCCAAAACATGTATAAAAAGTGGAGACAATCTACTGACGAGATTCTTAAGGTTTTGTAGAAACTCCATACAAAGCATTCAATCATCCTCAAAAACACAGTAGAAAGTGAAGACAATCTACTGACCAGATTCTTTAGGCTTTGAAGAAGCTCCATACAAAGCATTCAATAGCCCTCTATAAAATGGAGTAAAAAGTGAAGTCAATCTACTGACAAGATTCTTCAGGTTTCCAAGAAACTCCAGACAACACATTCAATAGCCCTCTATACAATGCAGTAGAAAGTGGAGACAATCTACTGATGAGAATCTTCAGGTTTTGAAGAAACTCCAGACAAAGCATTCAATCATCCTCAAAAACATGTATAAAAAGTGGAGACAATCTACATGTACTGACCAGATTCTTTAGGCTTTGAAGAAGCTCCATACAAAGCATTCAATAGCCCTCTATAAAATGGAGTAAAAAGTGAAGTCAATCTACTGACAAGATTCTTCAGGTTTCCAAGAAACTCCATACAACACATTCAATAGCCCTCTAAAAATGCAGTAGAAAGTGGAGACAATCTACTGATGAGATTATTCAGGTTTTGAAGAAACTCCATACAAATCAATCAACCGTCTTCAACAACGCAGTAGAAAGTTTTAACTTTCTACTGCGTTGTTGAAGACGGTTGATTGAATCTTGTCAGTAGATTGTCTTAAAAGACAATCTACTGACAAGATTCTTCAGGTTTTGAATAAACTCCATGCAAAACTTTCAATAACCCTCAAAAATGCAGTAGAAAGTGGAGAAAATCTACTGACTAGATTCTTGAGGTTTTGAGAAACTCCAAACAAAACTTTCAATCATCCTCAAAAATGCAATATAGAAAGTGGAGACAATCTACTGATGAGATTCTTCAGGATTTAAAAAAACTCCATACAAAGCATTAATATACCAAACATAACAAGCATAAAGCAGCATAAATGGACATACTATTTTATTGGAGTATCTTAGACAAAGTTTAGTTAACTGATTTACCCTTAGAGCTATTGTGAGGGTGGGTGTGATGGTATGACAACAAAAACAACCCCTAAATTAACAATACCCAAAGTCAAAATCCTCCCCTGTACACCCATAATGGAAATGTGCCCTGAAAATTGTACTGCCCTGAAGGAAAGCCAGAAAACTTTCAAGTGGACTTGAGAGAGCTCAAGTGGGGAACAGAGGAAGCCTCTGTGTCTAGATGTACATGATAGCTCAAGCTCCTTTGCTGCTCGGACAATCTGGTTTTAAAAAGATTTACAACTTTTTAAAAGGTAATTATACAAAATAATGGATACATCAACTGTATTCCAACCCCCCCATTTAGATCAACCATGGTGTGGTTCTGCGATTGAAAACACTGTTGTAATTTTTTCAGTCAGATAGGGTTGGACCTGATTTAGTGGTGTGATCACTGTGATGTAATGTCTTCAAACTTTTTTTTATCTGTGGAAACCGGAAACCCCCATTGAAAATTCCCCCCAAAATGGTTGGTACCCATCAGGCCATCCAGTCAAATGCCTTGCCACAAAAAAGTTGCTATGGTATAACAAGAAATTCTGTGTGTATAAATTATATTCTGTCGGTCCGTGTCACGTCACTTCCGGTTGATGATGTTCGAGTGAAAACAAGTCCCTGATTCGATTTTTGTTGATGATTTCTGTCATTGGTGTTATGTAAATTTCGATCGCAAATAGTCAGTGGAATCAAACAACCGTTTCTAAGTCTTAAGAGTGAAAGAAACTTACTTGATTTACCGCTTATATACTGACAAACTTAAAATTAAATTCCATGGTCGAAAGTGTCGTTTTTTTCAAATTGAATGCCACTCCAGCAACATCGCTATGTAGCCTCCTTCACAGCCGGTTTCTGTTGTTCACAACAAACCGTGCGCCACATGCAGTTTGGGCCCGAGACTAGAGATAGCCCGGATGTTCGACCGACAGAATAGTCATCCTAAATCCTGATGAAAGTCTTTGTCCAATTTAAAAATCTTGTGGATGATGAACTTTACCTTGATTTTTCTTTGAAAGTTCATCAATAGTTTCTTGGAGCAATCATATCAGAAAATTTAAGCAATTGCAATTTTTTGTAATTGGTTTGAAAGTTCCTTTTAGAAACAAAGTAATTGGAGTAACAGTATCTTTTTGTATCTATTGAGTTCGCTGCTTTCACACTTCATCAAAGCCAAAATGATTTGACAACTTATAATTTTGTTTTAGAAATGTAATAAAAGTGAAAAATATTATGTAAACAAAAATAATCATTTGTTTTGAAAGTATCCTGTCATGATTGATCTACAACAGCTTTAATAATCTCACTCTGGCTGACTAAGTTCTAGAACTTGTATTCACCATTACAAATTGACATTGACAGGGGTATGAGTTCACACTACCATTAACTACAATGCCAAGTTCAGAAGTCTCAATATGTATAGATGTCGTTGAACTTCGTCCTTTGAAGTTGTAATACATAGTTATAGAAGAGCGTCATGATGGGAAAATCTATAGGGCAAAGGATCAAGGTCTGACCTCTCTGTCTGTGGTATTGATTTCAATGATTTTCCTGTGGACGTGATAAAGTATTTAGTGCACAGTGATTTTGGTGTATGATTTTCCACACTTCCATGAATATGTGTGAAATTCAAAATCTATACAGACTGATTTTACATCACCGGTGAAATAGGGATTTATTATTGGGTATATACTAAAAGTGATACACCAAAGAACAACTTCATACTGGTATTTGGTATTTCTATACCTTCACCATGTACTATGTAAATGTGCAAACTGATCATGCTGATGTGGAACTGGTGACCATATAAATCTGGTAAAGTATTTAGTTTGTTACCTTTTGTGGTATGAATTCTTTGTTAATATAGTGATATTTTGTTTATATCACTAGTTTTAATTATTTTGTTTCATCTAGTTGTGTTATTCTGTACTGGTTTTGATATTTTAGTGTTAGATATATGGCAAAGTTTATGCAGTGTAAAGGGCTGCAGTGAAATTCCCTATGCATTGAACTTGAGCTACTTGGGAGATGAGTTGTCCCATAGTTACTCAACATAGAAATATGTCATTTCAGCTTTTTAAGTTTAGGTACATCTTGTAATTTCAGGCCAATAACTAGAGTTTTGTAGATCTGTTTCAGGTCCAAATTTGACCAGTCAGCAGTATGTTGAATGCAAAGAGTTTAGACAAGGAGAGCCTGGCCTCTGAGCTCTGCCCCATATAAACTCTTTGGACATCATGGATAAGCTGTCATATTGTATTGTAGCACACAGGGCCCAATATAGTGTAACACCTAAATACTTCATCGAAAGCCTGAAATCAAGCAATATTATAAAATTCATATCTTTTAAGCATTTGGTTTCTGAATGTACATTGTAGTGCGTATGTCCTGTTGCATGGATGCATATAAATAGTGGTACAACATAATACATTATTATGTTTTGATGAATCCAAGTGTGTGAAAATATTGGATCCAACACATAATAATGATAAAATTGGATGCTTTACGCCCAATATTTATTGGTCTCGCTATGAGTTTTAAAATATTGGACTCAACTTTGTTTCGTCCAATATTTTAAAACTCATAGCTCGACCAATAAATATAGGCTCAATCGATCCAATTTTATATCACACGTTGCAATCAACCACTTATCATGCATCAATTGCCATAGGTACCCTATTTTTCTCTCCCTATACATTGCACTTGCAACACAAATACATGAGGGTATCCTGAGAGGGGGGTCTTGTCCCCAGGGTCAGTACTCTCCTTACACCTCTGTTGTTGAAGCAGTATTGTGGGTTATGGTGTTAGTGAAACAAGATGTTGAAATACACATATTTCATCAAATGCCCAACTTCCTTACCCAAAATGACAGGTTTTACCCCCATGGGCCCATGGTCACCCCTCATTCCTGGTAACCCCTTTTTCCATGTACCTGTTGTTGTGACAAGTTGCCAAGTTGACAACAGACCATAGAAAGCACTTTCTATAATCTATGACAAGTTTAGCGACACAAACCAAAAGTTGATGATGTCCTATAAACGAATGTCCTTTCGTAAGGAGAATGGGGTCATTATTTCTATATTTCACACATGCGTTACAGGGAGGATGGACGAGGGTCAGCCTCCTAACAAAAGCACTTTCGTTTATAGGTTGTCATCAAACTTTTCAGTTGTTAGGAAGCACTTAGATTTTATACCTTTATACAGAGTTGGATGGTGTTTTTTTTTGTAAATCTTAAATCCCTCTGTATTAGTCAAATGGTACACCCCTAACTCATACAATGGTTTGGTTCATCCTTGGGTCTACCATGATTCAACCAATGAAAATGGTGAACGTCTTGCCAGGAGTATAATCTCAGACAGGCCCAAATGCCTGGAGCCATTCAAATATGATGCATGCTTGACCAATTTTTTTTAAAACATGCACCCCCTTAACAAGTTTTCCTCTGTGAGCAAAATGTCCCCCTTTAGCATGCTTTCCCAAAAAATTTGACTCCCTGAACAAGTTTTTGTGTAAATTTGTCCCACTTTAAAAGTTGAACAACCTGAACATTTTCACAACTTGAACACAGACGAGAAAGAAACAGACTGCGTACAACAAGTCCCCGAGTATTGTATGATGGGAGTTATCGCATATTCATGAGGGCCGATTGTTCGATCATGCCGTGTGTAACAATCACGCCAGCACTGAGTTCTACAATTTTCACAAGAAGAAAACTCACAGATTTACTAGCTGGAGTGGTGGGGGTACTAAAATAATGTGAGGAATCTATTTATAAAGTCCTGAAAATCTTGTGAAATTTTGGAAGATTTTCAGCGAGTACACACAAAATTTTTGTCTGTCCGCTGAACTATATACCCACCATAAACAGTCATGACATCATTAATTAAAATGCATGTTTTTTAATGTAAACGGTAATTTTACATGGAAGGGGAGCAGCATAGCACACTGGTTAAGGTCTTTGCCTTTGGTGCAAGAGGTCCTGGGTTCAATTCCTGCAGGAGCAAAAAAAAAGTCTTCCGCTCTCCCTGTGGCGCATCTGGTAAAGATGGGCTAGATGACCCATGATAAAAATGACCTTGTTACAGTCAGTTCCGATCAGGGTAACAAGCCCGATTGTTGGCTATACTTGACTGTCCTGTAAAAATTGCCCCGACCAGCTATCTCACTTGTGCATGGCCGAAGATTCATCAGCGTTATCTCCTAGATTTCAGCTGTTAATGCTACAATGTATATGCTCGACATAAAAAAAGAATGAAGTAAGAGATCCATAGTTAAACCACTTGTAACACGTCATAAAATGTATAATTTGCATATCATTCTAGGTCTACGGGAATTCTGGCAGGGAATACATTTCTTTCTAAATCACAGTGTCAGCTGATTTGAAAAGTGGACAGAAAGGGTACCCTAAGTGTGTTACAAACCCCGGGTACAAACCATTTTAAAAACTACTCCTTTTTCATGGTAATCAGCATTTTTTACCCCTTTAAGCATCACATGTGACATGCGTAACATGCTCAACCAAAAAAACACCCCTTTTCACACATTTTATTTTGGTCACTCATGTATGCTTACATCATTATATTTGAGTTCCCCCAGCCCAAATGAGATTCCCCCAACCCAGGAACTGCCTCTGGACTTGGACCCATCCAGCTGGATCAACCCATGCACAGTTAGATCACATTCTAATAAACAGAAAGTGGGTCAATTCCCTCTGCAACTGTCAAGCATACAACTCAGTAGAAGTGGACTCTGATTATTGTATTGTGCATCTTCTAGCTACCAGTGCATTCAGATTTCTTTTATATTATCATTCTTCCATATAGAGCTGGTCACTCTCCCTTGATGATGTTGTGTCACACTGTGCTGTTTTTAAATAGGCCCTGGATATGTTATCCTTGATAACTTGACTACGGTATTCATTCCATTAACAAAGTTATTTTTGGTGGGCACTTATTTTTTACATTGTTTAGGCCTACAATTAAGAAATAAAGGGTAATGCATTATCCTTTACACGAGAATAATGTGTCCGAGGCAGTAAAAACGTAAATAATGGGTGAGGCGCAGCCGAACCCATTATTTAAACATTTTTACTGCCGGTGTTTGGTGTAAATATATCCTCACAGAGCATCTGTTTAGTCTTTAGTTGTTTATTTTTAAAACTTGCTGGTCATGCCTGCAGCATATGACTCTAATTTGTGTAGTAGGCAATGAACTACTTCCTATAGGCCTATTCCAGACAAATACCGCCCTAATTCCTTTGTATTTAAAAATATTATCCTATGTTACCAAGTGAAGCATAGCTAAATCCTAATCCTTAAGTTGTAACTGGCAATGAAAGTCAAATTTAAATATTTGGTCAATTTTTAGAAATAAGGACAGGACCATAAACATGCATTTTAGGGCAATTTTCCTATGCTGTAACAATCAAGCTCAAAATTACTGAATCCTGACTGGTAATGTTGCTTAATTAGAGTGATAATTTATTGATTAATACATGGTCATAATTATACATAATGTGTTTCAAATTGTCATAGATGTGCTAACATAGCCTGCAGGCGGTTCAGCCGAAAGCCATGCATTAAAGACAAAATACGGCATTTACATGAATCTGTAATTAGCTGCCAGTATATAAATAAGCTACATGTATTTAAACGGGGCTTCAACTTCCATCAATATTCCTGTTTTCTTTGTTTTTGCCAATTTTTCATCTCAAAAATACCTTATGACAATTTGAATGATTTACCCCTGGGATCACTAAATGGATCTTTTAATTAGTTTCAAAGAAATGTGCATCTAGGATAATATACAATACAGTGGTAAATCTTTTTTAGGTCAGACCGTAAGGAAGTGATGCCTCTCTCTGGTTTGTGTTAGGCAGGTCCATCTGTCACGATTCAGGGCAGTGTTTCTTTGTGGGTACATGCTAATGTTGTCTTAAGCTTGACACGTTGTTAGGAAGTAGCGCGTGCTGTATCACTTCCCAAAATGGACAGTTGGTAACAGTATTGGTCATACTAGGCTGACTGTTGCTGTGTTTATACCTATGTATTACAGGAGACAATGTTATATATCAGCTGGTGATATTGCTTACCAGTTAATTTGTTACACTAATTCTTGTTGGACCCAATATAAGGATTTATATCTGATTGGAGTACATACATTTTGATGGAAATGGCTGTTACGAGCCATTTTAAACGTTCGTGTCCTCTGCGAGAGAAGATAAGGAGGAAAAATCAGGCTCGCTTGGAATGTCTTAAAAACAGTCGTTATGGGAAATATTTTGAAGATGATGGTGGTGATGATGATGATTATGTTCCTAGTGAAGGTGAGGCAAGTGGGCCAGGTAGATTTATGCTGAGATGAATCACTTGGTCAAATTCAAAAGAATGAAATAAAACTTGTAGTGTAAGCCTGTATTTGTTTAGTCTACAGCTGCTACATGTACTTATTTGTAAACAAGGACATTCAAAAGAACGAAATAAATCTTGTAATGTAGGCCTATATTTGTTTCTACAGCTGCTACATGCCCATATTTTTCTTCTTTCAACGAACCTCGAACAGATGATCGTTTTTTTCCTAATGTGTACACTCTTTTCTTCGTTCAACGAAGATTAAAATTGCTTCAAAGGTTGTTTCAATGAAGGAATAATTTTGTAATGTGTACGCTGGTTTCGTTCAACGAAGGAAAGTGATCAAATGTGACAAGTGACCTTTGCCGGTGACCTTTGCCGCCGTTAATAAGGCCCTTCACAATTTATTTTTAGATTATTTATGATTTTAAAAAAGACACAAGGTAACTTTTAATTAATAATTCTTATTATTTTCTTTATTTGGAAATGTATGGTCACAGTCCAATATCAACGGCCTACATTTTGGTACTGCGGGTTTAATTATATTGCAATTATGGTTAATTTTTTATGTTTTTGTTTTATACGTTGATAAATAATGCAGGGGTGCTATTTGTTTGTTCAGCATCATAGTTAAGAGGTGGGAGGGAAACAGTAAACTCAAAGTCAATTGTGAAGGGTCTAATAGGCGGACATTAAAGAGGTTCATTCGAGCTTCATTTAATTTTCATTCAGCGTAATGCATACGCATGCTTAATTAGTTAATCAAGATTAACTTATCTTCGTTGAATGCTGAAATTTTCTAATGTGAACAGGGTCTATGGCATGGTCCTAGTCTCAGTGATCATAATTATTGAGATTCACATGTATAGCTGTGTTCACATTGGTCGGACGTATGCCCGGTGGAACTTGGTCGGTGCAGGTTGCTAGGAGTAGTGGTAGGCACTGCCAGGAGTTGTGGCAATGTGAACGATGGTCAGCGTAAGTTCTGCCAGGCATACATCCGGCGATTTACTCCTGACAAATGTCAGGAGTAGCGATCTGGGTGTAATCTCCACCAGGCGTAAGTTGCAATGTGAACGCTGCTACGCCTGGCACCAGATTTGTAGTACCCGTACCCGTACTCGAGTCCCAATTTCCGTACTCGTACCCATTTTGACTTCGAGTTCTTTTTTGACTGAGACACAGTGTCAACACCATGTATTATAAAGATTTTTTCCCTGCAACTTAATACTCCATTGGTGAGCGACGGGCGATTGGTATTTCACCGAACGCAAGAAAAGGAGTCCTATCTGATTAGCTAGGAATCGATGGCTAGATCGCTCAGTGCTGAAGTACAAACTCAAAATGTATAGAGATGTACATGTATTCAATTCGATAATATCAATATTCTATTATTGACACAGATAAAGAAAGTTGCATAGTTTCTGGACAGCTCTCGATATAGTGCATTGTATTATAGACTTGTGATTTAATATTCTATAGAGCACATGGATCTGATTTTAATTCTCAAACAGTTGAATATATCACAATTTTAACGTACGATTTAAAAATCGTAATGTATAAAATGCAGTAAACTATATGCGTATAACGACAACAGCAATCGCCTATTAGTGTATTGAATTTCCAGTTATTGTATTGAAAACAAAACCTGGGTTTTACCTGACAACAAATCGAATGTTCTTGTAATGGCAACACCATATGGGGTACTGATGAGCAGGCGCAAATTGTAAAAACATGTAGAATAGAAACTCTGTGGTATCTCATATCGTGTAAATGGTATTCCTAACCTGAGTAGCTCGGCCTATCTCGAACAAAATCGCCATGCGTAGCTTTTGAAAAACGAGAGGATTTAATTGCCGTACTATCACAGCAATTTTTGACACGAAGATATAGGGATGATGACGCTGTGTGAGATGAGCTGAGCCTTTTCCCTTTTGATGTTTGATTCCAAGCCGAGTCCGAGTCCAGCAAAAAGTGGACTTGAGTCCGAGTCCAGACTTAAAAGCTACATCACTGCTAAATATTATGTTGAAATTAGTATTGCAAAGTCTGCTGGGTGTCCATACATCTAAGACATAGTTTTTTCACATGCATCCCAAAATATGCCACCTTTAGGCTAGATTCACTATGATTACCAATATTTAATTGCTTTTTGTACTTGTTTAATTAATTTGCTTTAATATACTCATACCATAATTATAGCACCCATGCAAGTACTTGAAGTCCCAATTTCCATACCCGTACCCATGGCCCGTACTCGTACCCATACTGGGACTTGTACCTGTACCCGTACTCGAGTCCCAATTTCTGTACCCATACCTGTACCCATGGCTTCGGACTCATGCCCAATTTTGACTTCGGACCCGTACTCATGGACTGGGACCTATACCCATGATCTGGGACCCATACCCATACCCGTACCCATGGCCTGGGACCCGTACCCGTACTCATGGTGGGTCCCAATGCTACAAGTCTGCCTGGCACCCGGTGTAAGTTTGACCTCCTTTTGGTCAGAAGAAATTACATATTGCATAGATGAAAAGGTCACAGAAACAACGTAAGTGGTAGCCAATGTGTACGACATCCAAAAGTGAATGCTTGGTAAAACTGGTCTCCATTGTGCTAGGAGTAGACTAGGTGGTTGGCGCTGACAAGAGTTGTGGCAGTGTGAACGATGGTCAGTGTAAGTTCCGCTAGGCGTACATCCAACGATTTACTCCTGACAAAAGTCAGGAGTAACAAGCTGGGTGTAAACTCTGCCAGGCATATGTGAATGCTGCTACACCTGGCACGCGGTGTAAGTTTGACTTTGTTTTTGGTCGGAACTAAGAAATTTACATATCACATGGTTGAAAAAGGTCACAGAAGCACCGAAAGTGGTAACTGATGTTTACACCAACCAGAAGTTAATGCTTGGTGGAACTGGTCGGTGTAGTGCTAGGAGTAAGCTAGGTGTGGACACGCGGTAGGAGTAGGGAAATTATTTGTGGAATTTTTATCAATGTAGCATAAGTTTATCAATAGCACAACTCAAAATGTGAACACGACTACTCAAACAAAAGATATAATTGAACAAGTGGATGTCCAATAATTCAAAATAGATCAATGTTACTATTATTAGTTAAAATTAATAATCAAATTCAAACCCATATCAGAAAAAATGCAGTGAGCAAAATTTTACTTGGTTTTGTCAAGCAAAATTTAAGAAAAAAGCATCGGAAAAAGTAGATTATGTATTCTTTATGATACAGATTACAGGTTCACCCCTCCATATTATCCCCACCCTGTAATACTCATGGTACTACTTCTTAACCTGTACATTGTCTGGACCAAAGATTAAGAGATTGGTGTTATGTTGCTATACATATGACCTGGGTTATAAAGACTTTATATAGTCTGCAACAAAGTCTATGGGCAAGTTTAGTAGAATACTTATTATAGGATGTGATACTTTATTCAAAGTTTTTAACATGGGCATGTTTCCAGAAATATTATGAAAAATTATTAGGTCTTTCCGGTTGGAAAATACATTGCATTGTTTGATGTTTGGTTATTACGACCATGCACGTTATAAGAACAAAATATTTTCAAATTGACATTTAAAAGGGCATTTCGGGATCAACAGCCTCATCCCCAACTTTTCTCCAAAAAAAATAAAGATTTTTATATCACTGGAAACCTCTGGCTACATAATGTTTATGTAGAAAAAAATTCTTGCAGATTAATTCGTTTAGCAAAGATATCGTGAAATTTGAATTTCGTTCTGGTATACACATTGTCTATGGAGCAGTGTAATACACATAAACTCTCAAACACAAAATCGGAATCAACTGAAATTTGGGGAATAAGCTTTTTTTAGTGGATATCTACTGAAAAATGTCATAAAAAGAGGATGCTAGGATCACAAATTCTACAGTATGAGAAAAGAATTTTATTAGAAGTTCTTTTCTTTTTTCTCAGAATTTATTTCTTATTTGCATATGTACATATTTAATGTTAGATTATTGTTAATTACTTTGAATGATTTCTTCCTACGTTTGTATAGACATTATGTGTGGTGTGTGCTACTGGTATATCAAGACAGATAACGGTGTCTTCTGATCACACTTGTTCTACATGCTCACCAAATCATGCTTAATTAAAAGTTATATAAATCAGGATTTGAGACATAATTCAGTACTCGACAGTAGGAAATTGTTACATTTGGAATTATTGGATATTGTCATGACAACTTTATTTATATACAACATGTATGGTCAAAACATGAATCAGTGAAATTGAAATCTTATTTATTATATTTGAATTAATCATTCATTCACCCATTCAGTCATCAATTGATTGATCGATCAATCAATCGATCGATCGATCGATCGATCGATCGATCGATCGATCAATCAATCAATCAATATAAGGCCAACATAACTTCACTGGTGTTTTTACATCATTGAGACATACATGTAGCTCTCACCTATAAATCAAAACAAGACAAAAATGACAAACAAACGAAGGCACCATATATGGTGACAATTAATATCTCCTCTGGGAGGATAACGTTTTTTCAAGATGACGTCATGGAAACCACATAGTGGTGACATCGTGTAGACTGTGTCTACAGAGCTTTTAACATGCTTTGCCATAAAGTATCTAGTAAAAACTAGAATTTTAAGAAATGTTTTTTTTTTGTCTCACTGCCCTCGATCCAGTACAATGGCATATTGTCCTTCTTCACCCTCCCCTAAGAAATCTTTCCAGAAAGCCCCCTTTGTAGCCAACATTTATATATGTGGATTATTGTGGAGGTCTTGAAAATTTGGCAAAAGTAGGTGAAATCCACTTTATCAAAAATCAGTCAATAAATTACTGATCAAATCAGAAATTGCATAGAATGCAGTTCCTTTAAGGTGTGTCAGAGGGGAGCATGATGACCTAGCAGTGTTTGGACTCATATATTAATAGTAATACAGCTGGTATAGGTTCTATAAAGGAGATACCAGGCTTGATATAAAGGGTGTCATTTCCGCCCCATGGTGCATGATTTTTCTTGGGAGGGGGATAACAGGGGGGGTAATGCCCAAAATATTTATCATAATATTTATAATGTCTTAAGGTTAGTCTTAACCCTGGAATCATGGAAAGTTTTAGGCCTGCTAACTTCTGCTAAATTGTTGGTCTAAAGTATATAAAAGTATAATATTTAGAATGGCAAAGACTTGATGAATCCATCTGTGAGGTCAAATGTGGGTAAAAATGCTTATTTTTGGAGAAAATCCCCCCAAAATAACTATTTGTGACCCAATTTGTTTTTGGAAACATAATTTTTTTTTATTAATTTTTTAAAAGTAGATAATAAATAATGGTACAGTTGATAAGAATTAAAAAAACAGGTCCTAGATATTTATATCTATAATGTAGTTCATTGCCTACCTAAAAATTAATTAAAAAAAGATTTTACTCAAGAATTTTTTGTAACGTTTTTTGTGATTTTCTCCAAAACTGAGCATTTTTTTAACTCTCAAGTCATTCAAGTACTTAATGTCACATTCTTGTTTTATTTTTCTGCAGTGTTAAAGAAAAGGTTGACCCATGTGCGAGCCGTGAAGAGACGCACATCAGTCTACTGCAGTCTGGAGTGGTACCGTAAGACCATGCAGTATTCCAAACTCTTTGAGTATGTTGTAGTAGTATCATTGAAGTTCAACCAAGATACAAGGCGGCACGAGCCATACGAGATAAAGAGATTTCCCTATGAGGTAAGTACTTGTACTATTACTTCAGCAGCTATTTTCCAGTTTTCTTCTCATCAGGAATAATTGCACATTTACATAATTAACATTTATGCAAATATGCAAATTTGAAGGTGGCTATACCATTCAGCAAATTACTTCATTGATGTCCAATCTGCCTTGTCTGATTATCACGTAAAAAGAACAAGGTCATGCGTTGCTACGCAGCTTGGCCAGTGAATGAGGTGCCGATGTGATGATGATATGATTCAATTGGCCAGAATCCCACTTCCGTATACACCATAATGCGCCAAATTTACGAAGTTCTCTGCTGAAAATTGTACACATTGTAATACATAATATAATAATAATAATATTTTATTTTTATATAGCGCAATACATCAAGCGATCACAAAGCGCTATACAGCAATAAAACAAAGATATAAATGTACAAGATTTTTAGGATTAAAAGACATAAAAACAATATTTTAGAAGGCAAATGTATATATAAAAATACCAGAATCAGCAAAAGATACACAATAAATCAATCAAATAAAAGACCTGAAACAAAATATATTGCAAGAGGGAAATGCATGAAGCATTGGAGAGCGAGAACAAGACCGACAAATGCAATATATTGAGTAAAAGTCAAAAAGCAACATACATGACATATGGCCTACCAAACGAACAATGCGATAAACTTAATGCAACACCAGGCATATTGCACTTGAAAATCTGCACAAGGCACACGAGAGCAAAGACGAGAAACAAAAAACAAATGCAATAAACAAGGTGAAGTCTGAAAAATGCATGGTATGATGAACATTTTGTATGAACAAGATATAACATGTATTAATTAGTATAAATAATGGTACAAATGTATCATATTATAAAAACAACAAAGTAAATACACAAATCATATTGCACAATTGCACAAGGAACTCGAGAGCAAATATCAAGATGAGACTAAGATATGCAACATACAAAGTGAAATACCAAACCATTGAAATGCATAGCACACAAAACTAATATCAAAGTATAAAACTTACGTCAAAATGGGCATCAAACTTACAACAAAACAACCATGACAGCACCGAGCATATTGCACAAGGCATGAGAGCGAGCATGGAACAGGAACATAACAAATGCAATATGCAGAGTGAAGTCGTTGAAAATGAGATACATCTTAAACATGTTATAAATACACTACAGAATAAAGCATGAAGAACTAAATATAGCCTATATAACATCATATAGAGTCATAACAATAACAATCAAACATGCAATCAAAGCGAAAAAAACCAAAATATATGCACTAAGTGTACGCTAAGCAAATTGCATGTGGAAATGCACAAGGCAAAGGGCGCATGAAGACAAGAGTCAACAAGTGCAAAAAACATAGTGAACACTCAGAAACAAACTGAACATGCTGAAAATGAATACTGCACGGGGAAACACCAGAAAAGAACAAAGGCAAAACACGCACAAGGCGGCAGGACATCCAATGCAGTATGCAAAATCAGAGAGCAAGCTATAAAACATGACGAAATAGCATTACACAATCATTGATTTAAAATAATAAGTCTTAGAGATTTTTTAAACTTGGCCAGAGATGTTGAGTCGCAAGTTTCAGATGGTAAATTGTTCCAGATCTTAGGTGCAGCTGCAGAAAATGACCGATTACCATAGTAAATGGTATTTACAGAGTTCGGGTGACGAAGAAGATGTTGTGAAGATGAGCGCAAAGAGCGATTGGGTTTATACTCCGAAATAAGTTCAGATATATATGAAGGTGCCATACCGTTTAAGGCCTTGAAAGTGAGAAGTGCGATTTTGTATTCGATTCGTTGTTGCACGGGTAACCAGTGGAGCTCGCGAAGAACGGGTTTGATGTGATCACGTTTTTTGCAGCGAGATACCAACCGAGCTGCTGAATTCTGTACGCGTTGTAGTTTTGCAATCTCATAGTCCGGGAGTCCATAAAGGAGGCTATTGCAGCAATCAAGACGTGACGAAACGAATGCGTGCACCAGGCGTTCTGTAGACTGACGATCCAAGTATCGGCTTAAACGGCCGATCCTATATACTGCAAAGGAAGCTGATTGGGTAACGTTCTTGACATGATCTTTCATCCCAATTGTCTTGTCCATGGTCCCAATGTCAATACTAGAATCTCCAATCGTGATCTTAGGAAAGGGCACTGATTTCACAAATCTTGAGCTAAAAAATACAACCTCAGTTTTCGAGTCGTTTAGCATCAGCTTGTTGCGAATTGACCAGGCTTTGACATCTTTAACACACTGTTCTACTTTTAAAGATAATTTAACTTTGACCCAGTATCAAGACAAAAGTATGCAAAATAAAAGTACCCTAAACAGTTATTTATCGTACATATTAATGAGCCTTTTTACTCACATTTAGCTTATAAACTATTGATTATTGATCAAAACAATAAGAACAAAAATAAACAAAATAAGAAAATATAAGTTGATGTATTGAAAACCGTATGTCCGATTTGCTATTTGTTTGTTTACCCAGGTTGGGCCGTGAGGGACACATGCTAATCCATGGAAAATCCATGGACAGTTCCAAGCTCATACTATAATAAAAATTCCTTTAAAAGGAATAGGGTGGGCAAATGAAAAATTGTCAAGAGAAATGAAAGAATGAGTAAGTCAAGTTCACAATAAATAAAAATTCCTTTAAAAGGAATAGGGCGAGCAAATGAATTGTCAAGATAAAGGTGTAGTTCCATATTGATAAGTCCAAGTAAAATAAAAAACATGTTTCACGTTCAGGTTTTTGAAAAAAAGGAGTAGGAGGGGCCTTTTTATTTTGTATCGCAGAATCGATGTAAATACCCATATTTAGAGCTATTTTAGCGTGCACAATAATGCCTGCAAAAAGGAGGAGGCCTTTTTTTATTTGTTGTTCTGAGGGGTAGGCCCCCTCTAATGATCTTGAAACGTTCCAAATTGTTTCTTGTATATTGAGAAGGCTATAGAAAGCATCTCAACTCCCTAGACATAATTTTTAACAAGTTATAACTGAATTGCAAAATATAAAAATATAATTGAAGAAACCTCCAAAAAGGAGGGAGGGGACGTGAAACATGTTTATTTTTGTATTTGGCCTAATGCAGTATTACTTCGATTATCACTTGTCATCATTAGCAGAGGAGTGAAATTTTGATTGAAAGAACTTAACTAAGGGACGCACCATTTGATACTGAGAGGGGGTAGGAAGTTGGGGTCATGGAAAGTTTTTATTTTTTATAGTTGGTGGGGAAAGTTTTTTTTTTGCTCATGAAGTGGGTGAAGTTTTTTTGTTTGAAAACTTCCTACCCCACCCTGAGAATCTAATGGTGCATCCCTAAGAAGGTTTGTGTTTGAAGTTATATAAATAACGAACTAAGAGCAATCAATTAGGACAACAAAATAAAAAATAAAAACCCACACCATAGGACTGTACGGTAAAACATGTACCAACAGGCTACTTTTTAGTCACCCACCTTTGTAGGACTACACAACAAAATAGCCCTCCACCATAGGACTTTGCGGTAAAATATTTAGAGGAGTATGCCAATTAAGGCCAAGTAAAAAAAAATGTATATGTCCGGACTTTTTCAAAAATTGGTGAGGGAGGTCCTTATTATTTGTTATCGTGTTATTGTTTTACCATTCATTTCTGTGTAAAATTGCAATGGCAAATGTTTGTCAACACATCATAAAATCGGGGAGGCCCCTAATATTTTTGTTATTTCCCCAAAGCCCTACCCCTAGCTTGAAGAAAGTGTTTGCAATGTGTTTATAAATGATAACCAAGAACTTCTAAATATGTCATTTCATCACAACAATTTTATAAACAAAGTAAGGAAGCAAATAGGAAAAATAACTAAAATATTTGAAAATCTCCAAAAATCGGAGAGGGCGGGGACGATATACACGTTATTTATTTTACTTGGCCTAAACAATGAATCACCACTCATGACTCGAGGTCAAAACCATTATGTAAATAAGATAATGTTTGCATGCGATGTCAAACAAGGAAATGTTGACATAAATTAATTGACTGTTTGGTTTTCACGATGCTATTAATTTAGCCCAAAGATTAGGAAAACTAGGAAAACTGGTGAACTGGTACTGTTCAAATAAAAACATCTGCAAATCTTGCTGCAATTTCCAAATAGTATTTCTATTACTAAAATAATTATATTTGTTATTTCTTTTAATACAAACACATTACTGCCTATGACGACTTTATCGTATTACTTACATATCAAAATCAAGTAATAATTACAAAACTCGCCGTAAACTATCACCTCTGTGGGTGTTTGGGATATAACCGGCACGAATATTTTCTCAACACTGCGGCATGTGAAAAAGTAGGTCAATAGTCAGAGAATACAGGGTGGGTGCGGCACGCCGCACCCACCCAAAAATACACAAGCCTGGATAGCCAGTGTAGGCTAATAAAATGCATGCTGGCCTAGATAGCTTTGATAAACAAAGCAAGAAATGGAAGAAAATAGCAAGGAAAAGGAGAGAAGGCCACTCCCAAACACAAATGTACAATTTTACTCTTAGCCCTTACTTCGTGAGAAAAGAAATTGGAATTCCAATCTCAAGCCCTGATGCAAAGGCTCAAGCCCCGATGCAAAGGCTCAACATTATCAGAGCGTTTCATAATTTCCAGAGCATACCTTTACCCATACCATGTGAGAGAATGACTTCCTTTATCAACTTCTTTATTTTGCCTTTTGTTTTTCAGATAAGTGACAGTCAAAATGATAAATTACGAGCCATTCCATTATTCTGCTTCCCAGATGCATTCAAATGGGCCAAAGTTGAACAGTATAACAGGTAAGAGCTGGTGCACACAAAATTTCAATTGAATAAACACAGCCTGACATATCATGTGCACTGCATGATGTACACCAGCGGGTGTGCATGTGCGTGCTTAAAGCAGAAGTGAATCCAACCATGCCAACACTCTCGTGATTGTTTAATATTTGAATTATTGCATCCAAGGTCATGCATTCGAATCGTAGTTTGAAATACGTGATATACACGATGGATTGTGTACAGCTGTAGAAAGCTGCGTTCATTCACTTGAAGTTTCTAGTATAGTATAGGTTACACTAGAGAGTCTCAAATTTGCCATATTTGATTGTCACTATGGATGACAAAATAGCTGGTACTCAAGATTATTTCACCTTGCATCTGTTAGACTTGTAGACTTATGTGTAATGCATTGTGACAGTAATGAGTGCTAAGCACTGTACCAGGGCCCTGACACTCAGTTCAGAAGTATGTTACTGCGTGGAAGCGGCCATTGACCCTGTAATCGCATACCCAGGAACTACCGTCCGCGTAGTCGCACTTGAATGCGCCCTATACACGTTACGGATCGCGTTGGACGCTTGAGCTGGCGACGCGTTCATTAGCACCCCAGCGACCCCAGCGTTGCCGTTAGCACCCCATGGCAGCGCCCATATGTGTGTCAATTTGTGGTTCGCGGGATCTTTTCTTCAGGCTCTGTAGCGTGCCAATTTGCCTGGTGCGATTTTTACAGTCCCCCGTGTGCTGTACATGCTGTGACTTTTGGCAATAAAAACTATACACTTTTTGGTCGCATTGTGTCAATTCAATATGGCAGATCTACAATCGTATTATATGTTGTGTGGTTTTGAGTCTGGACTCTTTAGTCTAATCTTGTCAATACAATCAATTAATAGTTGCTATGAATAGGTTAGATTACTATTATGTAATCAACATAATAAGATACATCCAGCATGCACCTGGTAAAAGGAATTCAGATAAATCGGTTTGCTCCCATATCTAGCATAGTTACTATTATATGTTGTGTGGTGTGAAGTCTGGACACCTGGTAAAATGAATTCAGATAAATCATTTAGGGAGCTGATATCAATAAATAGATTCAGCAGGTTGGTTGGTAGATATATAACTAAGATTTATTTTAAATACTTTATGGTGGTTTCACCTATCTTAAAGGTACCGGAAGGTAGGTGGTCAGATTTTTTTCATATTATGTTTTGCACCTTACATTGAGGCCTCTACCAAAATAATCCAATTGCCAAATTTTGAGGTAAATCACACTAGCTGTTTTGATATTAGAAGTAAAAACATATGTTTCACAATGGCCCATAGAACAGCATGTGGTATACCACATTCGGGATGAGGCTATCACTTTTTCGTTCATAACATCTAAACGGACTGTAATTTAGTCCTAAAATTTCACTGGGATTATGAGAAAAATGTGAGCTTTCTTCTGATGCCAAAATCTTCATTTTTATAGGAAAAGGTGGGGGATGAGGCTGTCGATCAGATCACCCATCTTAAAAGGACAGGCATGATCATCACTTGGGCTGGTATTAACCGTATTATACCCTGAAAAGTCGGGATTTGTCCAGCAAGAAAGAGTTAAAGATGAATTAAAATCAATGTAAAGATGCCTGTCATCCATAGAGGGTGAAACCGTCATTTGGGAACTCAAACTTTGATTTTATTAAAATAAATATTATTTAGTATTTCTTTAGGTAGATCAAAATTAAAGTTGAGTGATTCTTAGTTCATTATTCAAAATCAAGGAAGGATGCACCATTATAGACTGGTTCTCCTCAAATTCGGTAGTGACGAAGGTATGAATTTATGTGCGTAATTAACACAGACTGTACACGCACACTTACAAGGGCGGTTTGTCTGCATGCTTGCAGCAGAACAGCAAAAATGAATTCACATCACTGAACTTGAGGTAAACCCAAGTTACTGGAGTACAAATTAAAAATAATGAAATAGTGAATGTCCCTTACTGTGTTTGTAAGAATATTCTAAGTTCTTTAATAAGCCATTTGCAGCTTCTCATTGTTTTAGAGCGTTTGTGCTTTCATTAATCTATGTCATGTCATAGTACAGTGTACTTTATCAACAGATTAACAGACCTGTAGGGTCGGTCGTCTAATCAAATAGGAAGTATCATTAACCCAGACCATGCTGATATCTTCCCAAGTTAATAACTTGTTTGCAAATCTCAATATAATTCAAAGCAATTTAAATTAATGATATAGATTAAAAATAGAATATGCATAGACACAAACATGCCAGTATTATTTCTGTACTGCTGGAGATTGCCATGTGATTTCGGAAATTAGCAAACAAACATTTTACATCGTTTGCAACATTTTTCACAACCCTGAAAAGAAGATATGCTACGATACACAATGGTTTGAAAGAGATAGCAAAATGTGAACAGGAACTGGCACAAGGACAAACATTCCCAGTATAGGAACAAAGTTTTTAAAAACAAGTTGATTGTGTTGGTCAATTTCTTATTTTGGTGATTGCAGAGGGTAATTCAGGATATATTACGTAATATGCATATCGCTATTTCAATGAAAAGCAACTGATAGAATACACACTGTACTTTGATGACATTGAATATAGCAGGGTATTTGCCATTTGCACGGAAATCTCAAAACGAGGTTCTACCTGCAAAGTGTGTATTGTGTGTACGTACGCCTATCAAACGCATGCTTTAATTACCATGAATGCTTTGCAAAAGCCTTCTGTCATATTGCTAGAAAAGCGCAAGGAATAAAAATGCTCTTTTTGTGCATGCGTTCGCAGGGAGAAGCTAGTTTTGGTTGTAAGATGGCAGAACCATGCAAAGGGCGATAGTGAAACTTTTGGATCTGAGGGCCACACAGCAAATTTCTTGTCATGTTGACTACCCCTGGTGTAAAGCAAAAAAACTTTTTTGCATGGTTCAAGAAAAAACATTGCATGTATTAGATGTTATGCATGGTGTCTTAAAAAGCTATACATGCAATCTATATATAAATATCTATTATTGATAACAAAACCACAAATGTATTTTCTTTAGGATATAAAAAGAATTTTTTACTTGGTTTTTCTAGGTAACACTTCAACCTAAAGAAATAGAGAGTAATGCTGTATGCCCGGGGTTGTGTGTATCCTTTATGGATGAATGATGTGTCTGAGTTTTTTTCTGACCAATGGCACATTATTCAAAAATAGATACAGACCTACCTCCGGGCCTACCACAAAGCTTTTATTTTTATACTTTTACCCAAAAATAGCATGGTTTAATGACAAAATGTCAAGATTTTGCAAACATTTGGGAAGTGGTTTACATTTAGCCAGGAAAGAGCATCACATACAACCACAGCACAAGTAATTTTCGATGCTGAAGAGTTTGTAATTTATTGACGTATATGTTGGTGATTTATTAATGAGTAATTTGTCTTATTTTTCTCATTTCAGTGAGAGTTACTCATTTGTATTGACCAGTGTTGATGGATCAAGATTATATGGATATAATCGCAGGTTATTGGTGAGTTAATTTTGTTCTTGCTCAGTCAAACCCAGTGAACACATATTCAAATATATGTGATTTGTTTCTGAAAATAAAAAAATGAAAATTATTTCCAGAGCCACCAAATCCCAAGTAGAAAAGGGGAACCTACCATAAAAGACTCTTTTCAGAGCCACAAAACTCTTATATTTGTGGATTGGATGCAGTTTACTGAACAGCTGTTTTCAGAGCCACCAAATGTTTGGTAAGAAAGGGCACATATTATAAACAAAACTTTTAAGTGGACAAGGGGAGTCCTTTTGAACGACTCTTGTCAGAGCCACTGAATCTAAGGTAGGAAATTTACACTGGCTATAACAGCTCTTTTCAGAGCCACTATGTCTTCAGTATTTAAGAGGCAATGTAGCCACTATATTATTGGGCAAGAGGCATCCCACTTAAGTCTTGGTGTACAAAATGAAAACTTCACAAAAGCAACTAAAATTACTGTATTATTACCTTAGAAGTGCATAAATGCATTTAATTACTTCTATATGCCTTGTAAAATGGTCCATAAGTGACAAGCAAAAATGATCATGATCTCAGTAAGTGACAGTAGATTGTGTAATAGGCAGTTAAATTACTGATGACCCATTTCTAACACATAAGTTTAAAATAAAGTATGTGTATAACATGATGCTAACCATGCAGTGATCACACACACACATATTTCATTTTCAGGTCAATATACATTTGTAGCTGACCTAATAGAGCTGAGTAGGTAGATATTTATATATTTTGGATATAACTGTTATTGATGACTAATAATTAGTAGTATCATACATCTGCCTAAGCTTGGGTGAAATCCAAGTTTAATGGATACACTGTAGATGTGGTTACGTGCTATGCTTCTCCTATATTATATTTTTTCAAAGTACATATTTGCTTGTATAAATGATTTTCTCCTTTTTTGGTCTTGACCAAAGAAATTATAACAAATAGCTTGATTTTATGTTGTGTGGAATTATTTAGAATTGGCAAGAATGGTTTTGATCGCCATCTTATTTGTTGCCAAAGTCAGGACCTAAATTTATGGTTCAAGAAAGTTACTCTGAAATTAATAAAACTTTATCGATTTAGACTTTGCATTATTTTTTTGCTTGAGGTGAAACACCCATGTTACTAGTAAATATTGGGATGGTTACCTTAGGTTCTATAGATGAGTTGACTTCTGACGTCAATGCCTGGCAGTATGCGCACGCATCATATTTTGTTCAGGGCTCGTGTTTTTAAAATTCCCGTCACATCACAATAAGTCTATTGAACAGTGTAGTGGTTACACAGGGTTCACTCAAGCATATCGGTATACCAGTCCCTAGCCTTTGTTGATAAACATTGAGGTCACCTCATCTATATAATGATAATGAAAATCCAGTCCAACCTCTTGTTATCTGGCCATGATGAGACCAAGGACTCCACGGTTAAGTGAAAAATTCAGATGAGAGAATTAGGTGCAATTCTGTATTGATTGTCTAAAGTACTACAATTGTAACAGGAAAGTACTGAATATTAATGCTCTGTGAACAGTTTTGCAGATTATAAAGAAATGACTTCCAAATTATTTAAGGCATAGAAATAAAGGGTGTAGCTGTTGCAAACATGTTTTATGCAAAACTTCCAAAATTATTCAGCTGGGTGACTGAGAATCTGTATAAAAGAGATCAGTATTAAAGAGGTGGAACTGTTAAAGACATACTTAACAGATTCGAAGTGTTTCAAAATGACATATAGTTTGATCACCTCATAATAGGCGGGAAATATTAGGCTTTACCACTACGCTGATAAGTAGACCCACGTTAAGAGTGCTATACGTTGACCTGTCTGGTCTAAATTTTGTGTGTTAAAGAAAGTAAACAAAGTATAAGACTTGAATCAGTAATTTTTGATGCTTCTTGCAAGATGTCACAAGAAAATGATCAAAATGAAATATTTTGATATTAATCCGCGATGTTATAAGGGTGATCAAAGTGTAGATGTCGACATCAGCATCTTACACATGCCTGTATCACAAATTTTATTCAAAAATATCAACCCTCCCATTCAAAATATGAATATCAAACATTTTGTGCATTACTTCACAGTCATTGCAAATTTCGCATCCCTTCTTGAACAAATAATTGGCAAAACCTATGAGTAAAATTGCAATAGAACTTATTTTGGGACATCATTAGGCTGACACATAGTAGGAAATTGAGGGAAAATGACTTGTCACCCAATGTGATCAATCAATCAATCTTTCAACTTTACTGCCAATAAATTACAGTTTCCAAGGTTTGTATACCATTTAGGGTCTGGACTTGAGCAACATGCCATGATTACTTGATTTAACAAGTAGGTCAATTTATCAATAAACAAGTTGATTAATCCATTATTCTATTTGCTTCATTCACTGTCTTGTCTTCCTGCCATTATATGTGACACAAGCAGTTTGCGATGCTAAGAAGATGAGCTGCACAGTGTTGGAGAGACATGAGGCAGTTAAACGCCCATTCAATGATCCCAGCGAAAGTGTAAAAATTTGAAAAAAGTGAAGGAAATGTCATTAAGGGTGGTCTTAACCCTGGAATTATGGAAACTATCGGGCTTCATAACTGCTAAATTATTAGTCTAAAGAATATAAAAGTATACATTTTTAGACTGGAAATGACTTGCTGAATTCATCTGTGAGGTCCAATTTGGGCCAAAATGCTAATTTTGGAGAAAATCCCCAAAAATCTAGTTTTTTGGCCCAAATATTTTCGTGCAACGTAAAAAAAAATTTTTGGCCAAACAATTTTTTTGTTACGTTGCACGAAAAAATTTGGGCCAAAAACCCTGTTTTTTTGGGATTTCCTCCAAAAATGAGCATTTTGGCCCAAATTGGACCTCACAGATAAATTCATCAAGTCATTTCCATTCTAAAAATGTATACTTTTATATTCTTTAGACTAATAATTTAGCAGTTATGAGGCCCGAAAGTTTTCATAATTCCAGGGTTCAGACCAACCTTAAGGTATTTTTAAAATAATAAATGTCACAAAAAACTAAGAAAACAGCAGTATTGATGAAGATGAAACCCTGTTCAAATACATGTAGCTAATCTCTAGAGAAATTACAGATTCATGTAAAATGTCTACTTTTGTCTTTAATGTGCAGCTTTTGGTTTAACCACTAGTGGGCTATGTTACCACATCTATGACCAAGGTGCCAAAATCTGAATTTTGATGAGTAAATCACTGAATAGGCCTATAAGGTCTTTAGGGTTCTTGCCATATAAGACGGAATAGGATCAGCAGCAATTTTTAAATTGAAATACAGACAAAATACAATAAACTAGGCCTTCATAAGAAAGGTGGCATTGGAAATGTTTAAACTCGTAATCATGCAACCAAAAATGCTAACAATGTTCAGTAATGGTAGAATTTGTTTTGTGTAATTTAATGATTATAAATCGCTCAATTTTGAACATTACCTCCTGGATCAGATTGTGTCACACACATACCAAACAATTAGCTTCAGATTGCACCCCACCTTCATAATATGTTATTACTATTGTTTCTTTTTCTCTCACTCTTTCAGCCTCCTGGTGATGGTCCAAGGCTTCCAGAGGTGTATTGTGTTATGAGTCCTATTGGATGTGCTCAATTGTATAATGAACTTCTTGATGAGATTGAGAAGAGGAGACAGGTGTCTATGCAAGCAGTAGAAGTCCTGCTGAGAACAGCTAGAGATAACCCATTCCCTAGACCGGTATGTATGCACACACCCTCTACACACACACACATTCATACACTAAATGTCTATGCAAGCTGTATAAGTCCTGCTGAGAACAGCTAGAGATAACCCATTCCCTAGACCGGTATGTATGCACCCCCACCCACACACACACCCTCATACACTAAATGTCTATGCAAGCTGTAGAATTCCTGCTGAGAACAGCTAGAGATAACCCATTCCCTAGACCGGTATGTATGCACACACACCCTAGACCCCCCCCCACATGAATACTTGCCACGCCACACACCCAATCTTTATATGCAAATAATGTAGAGATATATCTGGCTGTAAATGATAGTTTTAGTAAGGTTATTTCAATACATGCTTTGTATGCCAAGACACACAAGTTCAGGTTCAGAAAGTCACACAGCCCTGTACATTATTTCATATGGCATAATTTATCAACAATTACATGCAATTATTTATTTTTAAGATAACTGTTCACAATTAGTTTCCTTCCTTCAGTATCACATAACATTGACAGAATACAGTTATTGTAGTGGGTTTTTTTTTAATAACATTTCCTCAAACTTCAGTGGTTTTGAATCTATTGATTTGATGCTATCAAAACTAACATGAATTCATATGAAAGCAGATCACCATCTATGACATAATATTTGCATTTATTATTTGTTTCAATATAGGGGGAGAGGTTAAAGATCAAGATGCCATCACAGCCTATCACAAAGCCGCTGATTATTCACAGACCAACTGACTCAAGGCTAGAACAGGTACCGTATGCATTAACATTTCAGCATGTACCACAGAATTAAAAGCAGAGAACTCAGACTCCCTATACTACACATAAAATAGTGCCGTCAGATATGGGGGGAAATTGAAGCTATTCAGGTCCTTGCCAACGGTGCGCGGAAACGAAGGAAAACACTTCAGTATCTCATCTGAAGCGTTTAGGTATCGCATACAGTTCATATCAAGTGTGTCTCTTAAATACGTCTATTATGCGATGTTGCTCTCACATGACAATGATTGTCTCATACACATTCCAAATTAAACCAAATACCCCCAATTTCAGCTTAATGCATGATAGAAGATGACGATCGGGTCCTGGTTTTCTGGTTTTAATTCTGTGGCATGTACACATTTTCACAAAAGAGTATACCACCAATTACAGTGCCTAATGTTATCCTGAGCTAGCTTATGTAATGTGATCTGGTCCAACCAAGCCAAAGGCATCAGTTTGCAGTCAAGTATTCTTGTGATAATAATGACAATAACTCTAATGTCACAGCTCACATCATATCCTGTCACATATGCTCTTATTAAAAGCTTTGAATAGACAAATGACACAAAGTGGTTTGGATCGATTATCTTGTCATTTTCTAACAACATTTTTAACATAAGTTCTGGCAGCAAACACAAAAATGTTTTTAAAATGTTATAAATGTGTTATAAACGTGTTTTTGGTTTTGGTAAAAATAAAATGTCGGGTTATGTGAAGGTCATGGAAACATTTTGTTGGAATGTTTTGCTTGAAGGTCTCAAAAATGTTTTCTAAATGTTATTTAAACATTTTCTGGCAAAAAACATTTTTGTGTTTGCTGGGATAGGAAATATGCTATAGAAGATTTACTAGCATTTAGATCAAATTATACACACTTACATGCAAAGACAAATGGTGTTCCAGTACACTTGCCTTCTTGAAAGTGATAACATTGTTTTTTAATAATCAACAGTGAAAAATTCAAAGACATTAGACTTGAAGAATTTTAACTCTGCAAAATGTGTATGTCACTTACGTAGTGCAAAATAGTACACCTCTGGATTTGCCATGAGTTTTTTAAAGTTTCAATTTTGAAATGTGTGCTCATGTCCATTATGTCTGCAATCAAAACATATGCAAAGCCATACCTGCTGTGCAAATCCTTGTAATGCTCAAACTTGCCAATTTTGTTTGTTGTGTGGCAATTTGCCGACAAACGCCAAAGGTGCATTATTGTGGCCAGTGAAAGATATACCATAGCATTATGCACAGAGCTTTTCTGTGTCTGGACTCTTTCCTCTTTGGAAAAATTACATGAGATACATGCATGTGATGTACAGAAAATGTAATGTAATATGAACAACCAGAAGTATTTGGTTAAAGGCTCTCACCAGCTGATGTAACACTAACACTTTCAATCTTTGACTTGGTGCATACAATCATTATTATTTTGTAATGAGAGAGTCTGTTTTAAATAATGATGTTATTCTGTCGGTCGGACATCCGGTCTATCTCTAGTCTCGGGCCCAAACTGCATGTGGCTCACGGTTTGCTGTGAACAACAGAAACCGGCTGTGAAGGAGGCTACATAGCGATGTTGCTGGAGTGATGTTCAATTTCGGAAAAAGCGACACTTTCGACCATGGAATTTAATTTTAAGTTTGTCAGTATATAAGCGGTATATCAAGTAAGTTTCTTTCACTCTGAAGACTTAGAAACGGTTGTTTGATTCCACTGGCTATTTGCGATCGAAATTTACATTACACCAATGACAGAAATCATCAACAAAAATCGAATCAGGGACTTGTTTTCACTCGAACATCATCAACCGGAAGTGACGTGACACGGACCGACAGAATAATAGCCTTGTTTGTGATTGACTTGTTTTGCAGATGAATTTCCAGTGTCTTTTTGACTCCTTGGATGTTGCCCACGTGATTCAAGTGTTTGCATCATTACTGTTAGAAAGAAGAGTAGTCATGTGTTCAAGTAAGCTCAGGTAAGTTGTGTAGGAAGAGTTATATTCAAGGGACTGACCGATCAATACTTATGCCAGGGAGGACCCCATTTTTCTTCAGGAAGTTTGACTGGAAAAAATGGAACACAAATGCTAACATTTTTGGTGGGCAAAATTGTTTATTCCCCATTCTTCTCTGGCATAAATATTGAATGATTGATCCTTAAATAGTAGCTCTGAACAACTTTATTACTATAGATATACCAAAATGATGTGAAACATTACTGATGCCTCTCAATGTTAAGATACTTGAGGAAACTTGATGTGTCTTTTATTTGAGTTAAATTAAATTAAATTATATAATGAATACAGTATCTCCTGTTTTACCCTTAGTGACCTGTCACATCAAAACAAGACAGTTATTACCAAAAGTTAAAATTTATAACCAACATCAAGAGTAGCATCATGCATAAAATAATACACAGTAGATAGATAGATAGATACTAAAAAAGGCTTGGGTCAGTCTATGTCAAATCAAAATTTTTTTTTACAACTTTGCTACTGTACAGACTACATCAATCCTTTCTGAATTGGCTAAACTTTATATTTTGTGACCCAATATGCCAGAATGAAAAAATTTAGCAAGAAACAAAGCAAGGAAAATGTATTCATATAAAGCAATCGAATGAAGCCCCTATTATGTTGATAACATTTGGCCCACAATCCTCTTTATTACATAATTGTTTTTTTATCAACAAGCAGTAATGTTAAGTTGATACTTTTAAGATATATTAACTTTATTAAAATAATTGAAAGTTGAAGTTTGTGGCAAGAGTAACAAGAATCCACTAAGACTAGAGTACTTAAGATTTATGAAGTCAGATAAAAAACAACAAGTAACATGTATTTTTTAGCCTATAATCGTTTGTATAATGTTTTTTCACAGTAAACTGTCAAGTTGTTCACAAGCCATTGCAGCATTACTTTATCCATTTGCCTGGCAACATGTCTATGTACCAGTATTGCCAGAAAAGCTGATAGACATGTGCTGTTCACCGACACCATACATCATGGGTATGCTGTCTCTCTGCATACCAAAACTGGATGAAATGCCAGGAATAGATGAGGTAATTATGATATTCAAATATGTGTTACCAAGGATTCTGGAGTAATAATATGTAGGATAACCCACTCATTTGCACAAATGAAGTCACGTCGCCTATCTCTCCCATGTACGACAAGGCAAACGATGCTATACTTGAATCAAGACTGGATTTTGTAAAGCGTAATTAGGCTATTCCATTTGAAATCCACACGCCCCCGTGGAAGATTTTGAAAATATCTTCCACAGGGGGGTATGAATTTTAAATGGAATGAATACATTGGCAGCCTTATTTGAAACTTACCCTCCCTCGGTAGAATATTCAGGTTGAATCTTTCTCAGAGGGTGTATGGAGTTCAAATGGAGCTGCTTAATGTATTCATTCCATTTGAAATTCATACTCCCCCTGTGGAAGATATTTCCAAAATCTTCCACAGGGGGAGTGTGGATTTGAAATGGAATAGCCTATTGAATTACAATCGTAATCTGTAATCGAAGATCTGGGATTAAGTATGATCTAGCCAAGCAAATGTCAATCAAACAAAATTAAGAGTAAGTCAGTCTGACTACTGAGTATTGGAGCAGTATATAGGCCTAAGCATTGCTTTCTGCATAAATGCATACGGTTTAGGCTAAAAACTCACCCAAATGCCTGTGAAGTGACTTCACTTTTTATACATGGATTGAATACGAGTGTCACAGCCCTGTTGTTACTTTCATTTCAGCTAACATAATTAGCAAATTTAAATGAATTTCTTGATACCTTACAATTCTAAAAATTTACATATAAAAGCCAATCTGCTCAGTGTAATATAAAATGAAATATGCCTATAACAGCGATTTAAGTTTCTTACAAGCAGACATCTAACATCTCACAAGGCTTGCATATCTATTTGCTTAGTTACAGACTTGACCAAGTTTGTTTTTTGTGTTTTTACATATTTACATAATTTTACAAGGTTTTTATTTTTTGTCATTTTTTTTGGTGAAGTTGGGTTTTTGTTCACATAAAAGGTTATTATTTTTTTTTGCCATATTATTTTGGCTTAATGACTTATGTTGCAATATCTTTGTTCTATCATTATGTTTGCATACCCTCTTGTTAAAGAACTTTAAGGTAAGTTTCTTTTGACTCCAGTCATTTGCTTTCCACTCTCCCCTACCTGATAGTATGCTACCTCAATATATATAGTTATCAAGCTTCAATCTTGCTTGCTTCATTGAGTCTCATTTAGAGCTCAACAATGCAGTTTCAATAGTCTGAGCGGCACTTTGATCAGTATTAAATAGGCAGGCCTGGATATCACTGCAACTTCCGTCAGATTGATAGAATATCTGGGATTTATACAATATAGGAAAATCAGATGAAATAAAGATTGAATTGAATTGATTTGATTTATGCAGTTTAAATACACCTGTAAATTGAGGAAGATGAATACATGAGGCAATTCTGTTATTCCTCACTAAAAAACCTCATGAAATGGAGAAATATGAATAAATTGGGTATATTTCAATTTCAATACAACACCAATTCTGCTTATTAAGATGCTGATGAAGAGGCTCATCGGGTCTGTTGATTAATAGGTATAGGTACACTACTAGATTCCTATTGGGGCTGCCAGTACAGGTACACCGCCACCAAGGTACTTGGCTGGTAGTACCAGTGCAGTACCACTGCTGGTGGTTCCTGTGCAGTAGCAGCATTGGTACTGTGTAGGTACTTTAAATGTACCAGTCAGGTACCTTGGTGATGGGGTACCTGTGTGGACGGCCACAATAGAAATCTTGCAGTGTGGTTTTAAAGCTGTATGTTAAAACCAAATGCAAAATTAATATGTTGATTTCTGGTGTCAGTTTCGCCAAACTACTTCTGGCTTTCTCAAAGCACTGTTGGTGTTGTTGATCGCATCTGCTGTGGGTTGACAAACTTGATTATTTTACCAGAAACAGACCACTCTATCTATGTCTACTTATTCAGTAGTGATCAAAGTATAAGTACCTGCTTTTTTTTCTACCGGCTAGAGTTGATTGTACCTGCATAATTGGATTGCGACTTTAAAAGATTGAAGAGCTTTAAATCTTTTCTTTACCTTGGCATGTATTAAAGTTGTAGTAGAATGCAGACTATATGTTTTCTGTAAATTGTTTGTATGAAAATTCATTGGACAATGTTCAGCGGGAACAGATGAACAATAACATTTTAGCAGTGGGACCAATTTTTAGGAGGAAATTGGAATTGATATTTAAAAAATGCTAAAAGCAACCTCAGGAAGTGAAATACATACTGCTACAGTTTGTCCACTCTGAAGTACAAAGTGACAACGCGCGCGTATACAGCGCGTAAACAGTGCGCTGCGCTGCATCTCTGCTGCAGGTATGCGTGCCTTCAAAGTTGGCACAATGTGTGCATGCATTCGCGTTGGTACTTTGTACTTCAGAGCAGACTGACTGTATTGTCCTGTGAAGTCCATGAGGGGGCTCTTACTGTATATGAGGCATTTGAATATTACTGCTATTGTGCTGTGAAATCTGCAAGGGGCTCTTACTGTATACAAGGCAGTTGATCAAGAGCTGTAAGATGTTTGTCACAAAAAGATATTTTAAGATACGATCAAAACTCATAAATGTTCTTTTATATTTCATTGTTGTTTGTATTTTGTAGTTGTCTGCAACAATAAGAAATGTTGGGAGTTTCAGCATAATGGGATATTCCGGAAAGTAACAGTATCCCTTTACTAAAAAATAAAAATGAGAATTCTTAATTTAGAGGTTTAAACCTTTGATCGCAACACAAAAATTAGTGTACGACCCGATTTTAGGGTCAAGTGTCTGAAAGGTCGCACATTTTTGTGTTGTGATCAAAGGTTTAAAAACCTCTAAATTATGTTTACTACCAACACAGATGAACTTTCATTCTAATGAGAATTCTTATTGGAAATTTAAGAAAATGGAAATTTCCAGTGTTCTGAAGAGGGCAAGTAAAATTTAATCTACAATTTGGTGAATTTCTGGCATTTTGAAAGAATGTGATTTCTTATTTGAATTCCCACTGTAAAATGATGTTGTTTCATTGGATATCCCAATGCTGAAAAAGCAAAATAAACTAGAGCGGTTCTCGGGCTTCGCGGTTCTCTGCTTTGGTGGTTTGTTTTGGTACTGAATGGTACATGTGTTTGGGTGATCATTGATGGTGTTTGTGATTGATTGGTTTAGGTTGGGTGATGTATGTTTTGTTTCTGTTCAGAACCTTGTGGGGATTTGGCGAGTCGATGGGTGGGGGTAATTAGTTAAATGTTTGTAAGAAGGGAAAGTGAGAGGTTAGAGAGTTAAAATGAGGTAGACGGTAGAGGTTTGTAAAGGTTGAAGGGAAAACATAGGAGCATGGACACTTGGCCTGGTGAAATAGTTGTTGAATAGAAGTTGAATGTATAATGTTTGTTGATGAATGAGACCGATTTGACCGAATTAATTACACGTCTGTCTGCAGTGGATACTTTGAAGGGAAGTGACGGCCGGGTTGCCAAAATATTTCAGCCAATTATGGGTCAAATAATCGAAAAGTCGCCCAATTTTTCTCTTTACCATTGGTTTCTATGGGACATGAAATGATCGGAAGTCGCGGAGCCAATGTTGAAAAAGTCGCCAATTTTTTCTTAACCATTGGTTTCTATGGGACAGGAAATTGTCAAAAGTCGCGGGAAAATCTTCAAAAGTCGCCCAATTGGGCTACCAAATCGCGGGTTTGGCAATCCTCACTCACTGACGGGCGATGTGACGCTTTCTTTGGCGTGGTGTAAACAAAAACATGGAATATAGCATAGGCGTGCGCCACATCATTTAAATTAATTATTATTTACCGATACAACATTGTAGGCGTTTCAATGTACAAAAACTTGTGTCATAGCGTTACGTAATCGCTATCATCATCATCAATTCGCTCAACACGATGAGTCATTCATCAAGTCAAGTACCAATTTCCTTGATGTGTTTATTATACAGGTTTGGGCAAAATCGATTTTTCTTTTATAATATCCCGTGGACGGCAATGCACAAAACGTACTACGCCATAATATAAATAAGGCTAAATAAAAATAAAATGATGTTTCCGGTAACATGCTCTGAAAAAATTGGGACGGAAAGAAGGAAAAAAAAATTATTTACACATACTGAAATTTTGACCCAATTTAACACTTGAAGGCTAGCCAATAGAAAAACAGTATGACTCGGGGTCTCAATCGCAAAAGCTCTTCTCATACTACACAAGTGTGTCGTACTGTCCAATATCATTTACCTACTCTCTGTCATTCACTGTTCTTGTCTATATATAAAAGCTTTTTCTGTTTGTGCAATTATAGAAAACTGCTACATACAATTTGGAAATTTATGCAATACAAAACACTAAACAGATAAAATAATATTTTGAAATGACCATAATTAGGGGTAGAAAAAAGTAAGGAGTCCAAACTCCAAATGGACCCTCTTATCTTAAATCCAAAAAATAGGGGTCCATGACTTGAACGTGAAATCAATAAGTGTAAATCAAACCAATTTTTTAAGTTTACCTGACTTGGGGATCAAATCTCGACAGAGGTTTCTTGCCAATACAACATTTTACTAATTTGACCTCAGATGACCCTGGTGACCCCCAAATGACCTTACCAAAATATGGCTCTAAATGGTGACTGTATCCACCAAGTTTCATGCCCATATGACAGTTTTTACTAATATGACCTCTGGTGACCCCAAAATGACCTTCAAAAAATTTGGCTCTAAATGTTGACTGTACTAACCATGTTTCATGCCCATATGACAGTTTTAACTAATTTGACTTCAGATGATCTCTGGTGACCCCAAAATGACCTTCAAAAAATTTGGCTCTAAATGTAGACTGTATTAACCAAGTTTCATGCCCATATGACAGTTTTAACGAATATGACCTCAGATGACCTCTGGTGACCCCAAATGATCTTCAAAAAATTTGGCTCAAATGTAAACTGTACTTACCAAGTTTCATGTCCATATGACAGTTTTAACTAATTTGACCTCGGATGACATATGGTGACCCCGAAATGACCTTAAAAATTTGGCTCTAAATGTTCACTGTATTAACCAAGTTTCATGCCCATATAACAGTTTTAACTAATTTGACCTCAAATGACCTCTGGTGACCCGAAATGACCTTAAAAGAATTGGCTCTAAATGTTGACTGTACTAACCAAGTTTCATGTCCATATATGCAGTTTTAACTAATTTGACCTCAGATGACCTCTGGTGACCTCAAAATTACCTTCAACAAATTTGGCTCTAAATGTTGACTGTATTAACCAAGTTTCATGCCCATATGACAGTTTAACCTAATTGACCTCAGATGACCTCTGTTGACCCCGAAATGACCTTCAAAAATGTGGCTCTAAATGTTGACTGTATTAACCAAGTTTCATGCCCATATGACAGTTTAACCTAATTTGACCTCAGATGACCTCTGTTGACCCCGAAATGACCTTCAAAAAATTTGGCTCTAAATGTTGACTGTATTAACCAAGTTTCATGCCCATATGACAGTTTTAACTAATTTGACCTCAGATGACCTCTGGTGACCCCAAATGACCTTCAAAAACTTTGGCTCTAAATGTTGCCCGTACCAACCAATTGTCATGCCCATATGTCAGTTTTAATAATTTGACCTCAGATGACCTCTGGTGACCCCAAAATGACCTTCCAAAATTTTGGCTCTAAATATTGACTGTACCCACCAAGTATCATGCCAATGTGATGTGACAGTTTTTACTAATTTGACCTTTGGTGACCCCGAAATTACCCTCCACAAAGTTGGCTCTAAATATTGAATCTACCCTATCAAGTTTCATGCCCATATGATAGTTTTTACTAATTTGACCTCAGATGACCCCTGGATGACCTTGACCCATTAACCAATACAAACTTGTTCTGTCTCGGTCATGATGAACCCACCCACCAAAAAGTTTGGGTCAAATAATAATTGCCCTTGTAAAACAAACTGGGACATCCCCATACCCCCATTTAACATGTGCTTAATATCTGTATCATCCAAGTATCCTCATCTTCAATGCAACGTTCACTATTTATCGCTATGGAATTATATTTACATGTTGAAAAAGGTAGGCCTAGGGTTGAGTTTCTTGACGGGATAATATGCAGGCCTGGGCGAGCGGCATGAGAAAATAAATGTTGGTTAATCCTGAAATCTGCCAGGTTAGTTATTTTAATTTTTATTATATCGGTGCTGACAAAATGCACAACTTCCTCAACGTTTATAAATTGAAATGAACAGTCTTTTATTTATACTTGATAGGGGTTTATCGTTGAGTGTCTAGGACAAGATTACACAATTTTTCGCCTACATCATTTTTAGCATTTTAACTTTTTTATTACTTGCTCTTTTTAATACGAGATTTATGGGAATTAGTTAGACAACAACACAGATTTAATGAGCGTTAGGCCGTTGTCTTATAGTGTTAGGCCTACTATTACCGTTTTTATCAAATTTTTATGGACACAGACAAAATACCCAGCAAACACAAAACGTTTTCGACATCATTCGCAAAAGGTTATAAAAGGTTGTCAGAAAACGTTTAAATGTCGGGTTATATAAAGGGTATATTAAGAGTATAAAACATTTTCATAACCTTAAAAACATTTTTGATAATCTACTGCTCAGCAAACAAAAATGTTTTACAGAAAACGTTTAAATGTCGGGTTATATAAAGGGTATAAAAACGTTTTAATAACATTCCAAAAACATTCTTGAAAACTTGATACAAAACATTCTAAACAGAATGTTATTTTGGGGTTGAAAAAATATTTGCGAAAAAATGTTTGCCCAAAATATTTTCAATAACGTTTAAAAACGTTTTCATGACCTTTATATAACCCGACATTTAAATGTTATTAAAAGGTTTTGAAAAAACATTTTAAGAACATTTCTGTGTTTGCTGGGTTCAAACATTTTAACATAATGTTATTTAGGTATTGTCACATTACTTGGCATAATTGTTTGTAAAAATAGTTTACAATAACATTTGTTGAAAACATTGAAAAATATTGTTGTATTGTGTATTCATACAAAACGTTTTAAAACGTTATCATGACCTTTATATAACCCGACATTTTAATGTTATTAAAACGTTTTTAGCTGAACCAAAAGCCAAACTATAACTTATTTAAAACGTTTTTAAAACGTTTTTGTGTTTGCTGGGTTGTTCAATAGTTTTTCAATAGTTGTAGGCCTACTTAATATTACGAGTCCTGCTGCACGCTGTTTTCATAAATAAAATAGTTGTGCATAGGCCTATATCGCGATAAATATTATCTATCAATTCAACTGTATTTCTTTAAAAGGTTTTACCGTCGTTACTAAACCTATCGACGAAATTTTTTTAAATTGACATATTTTGTACATTAATATGTGTAGATAATAAATCAGGAAAAAAAAAACAGGGGTGCCGGACCTCACTTTTGAGCTACAGCCGTTTTAAAAGAGGTGTACATTTCCAAAATCTCTGTACACTTCAATGGCAAAATCAGCAATTTGCCCAAAATATACCACCTTTTATGCGTTGTATAAAAAATTGTCGAGACAAAAATTTTTAAATTTTATATATGTTATGAAAAACAAAAAGCTCTGTAAAATCTCGCAAAAAAAAAATTGGGGGTACCGGACCTTGTTTTCGCGTAAATTGACCAAAATAGGTCAAAAATGAACTTTTTCTGCGACACCATGCGTAGTTAATTGCGTACATGGATATTTTGGTTAACGTATCAACGCTGGTATACACGCCGATCTGATGCCAGATCAGCGTTAGTTTACGCATATGGCCACAAAAAGGAATTGTCTGTTTACGCAGGAAAGTTTTCACTGTAAAAAAAAAGAAGTGTCCATAATACTATAGGAACAATTATATAATCGACTATAAAAGACTTAATGAAGCCTTAAAATTCTTAGCTTAATTCTAATTTGGTTTATTTTGGTTATAAACGGAAAGACTACTATTCTGCAAAGATATTAACCAAAGAGTTATCAAGTTGCACAAAGTGAGAAATTGTCAGCTTTCACCATGTTCACCTGACTCGAATGACCAAAAAGAGGACTTATTAAACATGTTAAAGCGAAGCGTTTGACACCATGGGCGGAAGTGTTTGACTATAATAGGCCTAAAATTTTTATAGGCATAGGCCTACTTAGTATGCTTAGTGCCGTTTGCCGAGAGAAACATTTTTGGTCACAAAAACTATAATACGGAATTATCTCGAGGTGGATTCATGTCATCAATTAGCAGTTCAATTAAAGCAAAGTTAAACACTGGGTTGCCTATAGCTGTAGAAAAACGTTTGGCCAATTATGATATCATTTTTGTAAATGTGGGCCTATGACACATGTTGAAACTGAATAGTTTTGATGGTGTTGTCTATCGCATGCATTTTGAATTCGGTGCACATAGTAGGCTTAGGTCTTTACCCAATAACCATGATTAAATACAAAATGCTTTAAACATTTAGCCTAAATTTTTAAAAGTTGCCGTGTAGTGCGTTTCATTACGAAACGTTCTACAAACGTCTAACCTTTAATATGCCTATAATATAGTGGTTACCCAACATTTAGGCCAAAATATTATTCAAACGAATTAACCAATTTAACCAACACTCGTTTAGGCCTAATGTTTTTTTTAAACCTGATTCTGTGTTTGTTTGTTGGGTATGCCTATAACTGTGATTGGACCCTACTGTCTTAGGCCGACCTTGGGGAGGAGAGGATATCAGTGGAAGCCCGCTGGCAAGATTTGGTTTGTACATGTTGTATTTAATAAAACAGCAAACATTGTTTTCTTTATTTTGTGGCCCTAGTTATCGCCGGTGCGCAAAACTAGCATTGACACGCACAACACGCATCGTTCTCTGCGATGTCTGCAACGCAACGCCGAGCACGACGCAGTGTACGCACGCGTTGAAAACAGGCGCAATAGTCGAATCGGGTGACGACGGTAAAACCTTAATCATTGAATGGCAGAAAGTCGGGGGAAAATAAAATAATGTGATTTCCAACAACTTCATATCAGAATTTCGACACGGACGACTCTTGAAAATTTTTATTTTTTCCAAAAGTGGCATAAATTATTTCATGTCAGAATTTCGACACGGACGACTCTTGAAAATTTTTATTTTTTCCAAAAGTGGCATAAATTATTTTTTTGGCGGCACCAAAAAAGAGGGCGGGGGTTACCGTAAACCGAATTTTATTTTTAGTAGGCCTAACAAGATGAGTCATACATCATAGTTTATTGGTATCACATTGATACAACCTGATTGGTCCCCATATTTTACTGCTAGAAAGCCGATTGGTCAAAAAGCCACTTGAACATTTGCCCACACATTGATCAGCCACTTTGACCTTTTTATCACGACTTGATCATGCGCCACGATTAGTGACAAGTAGGTCTATTACTAGTAGGGATTTTCGATTTCAATATTACATTCGCATGGACGGTCATTTTTTTTTTTTTTCGCTAGGATTCTAGCGAGTAGATTTCTTGCAATATTTGGCTTATTTACCATCCAATTTATATCCTACAATGTACCTGTATATCATTAGCATATCAAGCGCCCCAACAAAAATAGTTTTTGAGGTTTCTGATCGTCACGCTGAAACACTTTTAAGGACACAATTTTCTCCATTTTCCCAGCCATTTTGTTTACTCGTTGTTAACGACGTAACTGATTAGTCTCGACCCCAGCGTGCAACGTGGCTGTATCGCGAACATGACTTGAAGACAGAAACCGGCTGTAAAAGAGGTGGGTCATCTCGCGAGATCCCGCGAGATCTTGTGACTTGCATTGTTTCATCTCGTAAGGTCGATGGCTCAAAAATTATCTTTGAAGTATCAAAAATTCCAAGTGTAAGGTACTTGGATACATTAAACAGGATAATTATGATTTAGAAATCAGATATGTGAGTACCAATTTTATATAAATTGACTCAATTGCAAAAAAAAATGTTGCTACGTTTGTATAGATCCCAATGACACACACAGTGGCATAAGCCAGTCTCTGTGTACAAACGGCGTATACGAGACTGGCAAGTCTATACCACATCGTTACGACTCTAAAAGCGACCGAGTCAATGGGGGATATACTATCATGACTATTGGGCAACTTCCACTTGATTGGCCCTCAGCCAGTCTGAGATAGAAGTATAAATTAAATAACCAATGGCAACGGTAGGCAAAACCGGCTATGCACGCGACTATGTGCACGACTATATGGACCAACCTCTGGTTGGATCGCACGAATACAGAGTTGCCATTGCAGATTAATAAGGTATAATATTGGGTGACTTTGTGAACGCGTCCAACTAAATTAGTACAATTCTGAATACTTCGTTATTCTTTTTGTAGATGTCGACTACCATTCAAATTTAATAGGTTTCATCATTAGCACACACTTGACATATCCTGAAAGTGTCACTGAAAAAAAAATACTTCGTTTGTCTGCTTTTTTGTATACAAGAAACACATGAGACATCTGTTTGTGTGGACTTTGTGCAAGGAGCCCAAATCCCCACAATAAATAAATAAATAATTGAGTATTCATGTGTGTATGTATGTGGGGGGGGGGGTGTAATAATTTGTGAAAAATCCAATATATAGGCTGTTAATTGGTGAAGAATATGAATTGGAAAGTGCAAATTAATATCAAACAGCTTATGTGGCCTCACATTATATATACACTTATGTTCAGATGTGGTTAAAGCATGGTATCTCACTTGTGAGGTTATTTTCTTTTTCTGTTTGTTTGTATTGCTAAATGATGTCTTGTCATCATGTAGTAAAATAACATTTTATGTTTTTGTTGATTGCATTCTGAATTTCAGTTAATGCCAATAAGTATAAATGTGATCTACCAATATCATAACATTATATTTAGTTATTATTACCAAATATATTTCACATAAATTTATGCTGTATATCTATATTGGTTTTCCATTTTGATATGTATTGCCATCACATATTTGCTTGCTGATCAGGTTCAGATCACAATCATTTATGATATATTATTATCATGAGCTCAAATGTTTCATTACTTTGTGGCTTTTGTAATAAAACAAAACTATATGCCACTATGCATACATCACATTGTATTTACGAATCTTAGGAGCGATTGCCGAATAGGGTGTAACTCTACTAGTCTTATTACAAGACTGCCCTACCCCAACCCAAAACCCTAACCCTAAACTCTGTAAATGAGGACTGGACTCAAGTCTAGCAAGTTGCACCCTATTCGGTAATTGTACCAAATCTTACTTAAAGTCAAAGTATACTTATATTATGATATTTATTACATAACATCACCATCCCCTAGCTAATCCAATGGACTATTCCAGTTGAAATCCACACACCCTTTATTGTAGACATGACCTTAATCTCCCACACAGGGGTTGTAGATTTCAAATGGAGTCGCCCATTCAGGTAACCCCATTTGAAATTCACACTCCCTGTGTGGGAGATTAAGTTCATGTCTTCCATAGGGGTGTATGGATTTCAACTGGAATAGTCCAATATATTTATGGCATGCAGAATACTCTTCACTCACAGATAGATTGTTTTTAAGTATCGGTTTTGTATGTTACTTGCTCCATATGTTTGCACTTACTGTTCCTCCCTTGACATACCAACTAAATATTTAGTACCAGAAATGTATTAGACATTAGCTCAAATTATCAGTATAGCTAACTGCAATAAACTAGATGATAGCTGTGTCACATACCTGTATAATTTTTTTTTTAATCATACAATTAATTAGAAAATCCTTTAAATGTAAGGTATTTCATGAACACGGTAAGCAGAGAATGGCTGTGTTAAGACATATGAACCTATATTCTGAATGAGTACAATTTTAAATATGAGAGTTACAAATTGTTTCTGGCAAAGAGCTTCATCCCAGTCCCGGGGGGGCCACTCAAATATAACGATGTAAGCATGCGTGACCAAAAAAACGCGTGAAAAGGGGTGTTTTTTCTTGGTTGAGCACGTTACGCGCGTGACGCGTTATAAGGGGGTAAAAAACGCTGATTTTCATGAAAAGGGGTAGTTTTAAAATCGTTTGTAACGCATTTAGGGTACCATTTTAATCCGCTTTTCAAATCTGCTGACACTCCGATCCCGGAAAGTTTATTCACTCGCCGGAATTCCCCGTTCTTAGAAATGTTTGCAGTACTAGTATACTCCAAATCTAAAGTGTCACGGTGTTATGCAAATATTTCATGACGTGTTATATGTGATTTAATCATGGCCTCGTACTTCTATTTAAAATACCGTTTAGAATAAAAAACATGCATATTCATTAATGACGTCATATAAAATGTGATGGGTATATAGTTCAGTGGACAGACGATCGACGAAAATATCGTGTGTTGGCCTACTCGCCGACATCATCCGAATTTCAAAAAGATTTTCAGGACTTTATAGATTCCTCATGCATTATTTATTACTACTGTAGTAGATTTGTGAGTTTTCTCCACTGAAAAATGTAAACCTTCTCTGGATTACTTAATGAAAATTTGCGGTAGAAAGCATGAAAAGGGCACATGATACCGGGACACGATAATCAACTCAGAATCAAATACAACGTGAATACTGAGTATTTAAACGTTGCTTCTGTATAAATTACGCTGTATATTGGTATTTTATATTCTCACAAAACTACTTTATACGAGAATCCAGCAGATTCACGAAACAAGCTACGAATCTGAAGGCCTCATATAGGGCCCCTACACTCTGAATTCATCGTGTCATTATTTAGGCTATGTATTAAAGTGGTATGGTATGGGCCATATCCAAGAGGGGCCTGTTCAATGACATGTTAGTCCAAAAAATATTGTTCTCAAGTTGTCAAAATCCATCAAAACTTGTAAGTTACATTTATACTCAAACTTGTTCAGGGGGTCAAAATTAGACAAAAACTTGTTTAGGGGGTCAAAATTAGACAAAAACTTGTTTAGGGGGGTCCAATTTTTGGGGATAGCGCGCTAAAAACTTGCTTAGGGGGTCATTTTGCTCACAGAGGAAAACTTGTTTAGGGGGTGTTCAAAAAATTTGGTCACGCATGCGTACACTGTCATATTTGAGTGGCCCCCCCCCCCCGGGATCCCAGTGTGTGTACGATTCCAATTAAAATAAGTATATAATACATGCAAGTAAAGGAAATGGTTGAAAAGGCAATAGTTAAAAAGAACAGGTTGAACAGATATATTAATTAATCTAGAGATGGCTGCCTGACACATGAAGCATGTAGCCTAAAACTTTGCTACAAAAATTGTGATATTTTTTTATTACAAGCACCCATAATTGGCAATTTTTGATCTTTCCATTAGATGTGGAAAATGTTCTTGTAAATCAAAATAATAAACCTACCGTATTTCGTCAAATAGTCGCCCCCAACCCCTAAAATAAACGCCCCCCACCACTTTTTTCAACCAAGATGTTTCAAAAATGCTGATATTTCCAGGCTATCTTGTGTAGTAAGCTTACCAAGTTGCGCACATGGTCAATAATAGCGTCAATAATTGGCGAAAATCTGGATCAGAAACCCGAAGTGAACCAAAAGTCAGTGTCAAAAGTTCATAGTTCGTCATTTTAGCGTGACTTTTAAGCTTACCTAATGATTTTAACGGGAATTGTCGTGCTAAAAATGACCTCTAATAAACGCCCCCCCTTGGGAAAATGTAACGCCCGGGCGTTTATTTGACTAAATACGGTATACAGGTGTAGATATATTTTCCATTCTAACATGATTTGTTACACATGCTTTATCCACCATCTGCAGGTGATTGTGGTAGACTTGGATTCAAAAGATTTCTACTTCTTAGTTGGTGATGAAGAAACCATCTTACCAAAGAAACTGTATGTAGGCCTGCAGCGTGCCTTGTCATTTGTTGAGATGGGCAGTGATGAGAATATCAATGATGTAGGGCAGATGGAAGGTAAGGAAGGAAAATTACAACAACTAAAGTTTGTTCGGCTTATATAAGGCAGAAAAAATAAGACTCATAACACTGTGTATTGATATAGAATGGCGTGCATGCTGTTGGGCGCAATGCTTGCGTTAGTTGTGCGTTGCGTAATGCGTGACTAGCGCACACTTATGTGAATTTATGCGAGCGTGAGTTGAGACTTTATTGACGCGTGCAGTAACAATGGCCAAATAATTTCCGCCTTATATAAACCGAACAAACTTTATAAGTGAAAAGAAACTGTTACGCACTGTTATTTGTCCAAATGCATCATGTGAGGGTACCTTATTAGAGAATAAAAGATAGGATTTTGTCTGTTGCCTAACCAATATTGTGTTTCAATAGATGAGCTGGCCAATATTTTGAGCAGTGGATTCCGGCGCACACTACAATAAAAATCATTGAGGATCAACAAGTGTGTCGCCAATGCATGGCAGTGTGTGTGTGCTGTGTTGCTGTTTTATATCAGTATCCACTATCGCGTGGTTATGGTTACCTGAAAACCAATCAAATTGTGATGGATTCTTGACAAGACACATCATCTGAATAAGAAGTAGCAATAATATACCCTAATTGCATCTGAAATGCAGTAAAGTGTGACACATTTTATGCAGTTACCCATACAATTTTTCCACTGGTGTGCACTGTCACTTATGCAGTGGATTCACATACATGCGCAACCTTGTTGTAAACAACAAAAAGTGATATTTTCTCTTTAAAATCACACTATTTTTGTGGTATAATAAATTAGAAGTAAATGGTGTTGTAGTATTTATTGCACCCAAAGAATGTGTCCTGTGTAAATAATGGTGTAGTACACATTATTTGGATGTAAAGGATACTGCATTACATTTTTATTTCTTAAATTAAAATGCATGAGGACCTTAAAGTAAGTCAAAAGTAGTAAAGTCGCTGAGTGGGCACTTATAGGGGCAGTGTATGTAATGAATACAATATTGTGTTGCTTCTTGTTTATATGTCAAAGAAGTTATCCATATGTCAAAAATTTACTTACATATTTTTTAATCCAAGAACACATACCGTAAATGTTCGCCTAATGGCGCACCTGGGCTCCTTTTGCCTTGGGTTGGGGTAAATTTCATGCACAAATAGAGAGCTCCCTCCTCTAAAAATCCCAACAAGAATTAAGGGTACATGCCCATATTTGTTGGTGGGATTTTTATGGGAGGGCACTTTTAGTTTGTGTCCATAGTTCAAGTTATGTCAAGGGAACCCATAGCGCCATTAGGCGAACGTTTACGGTATATAATGAAACCTATTTTGATGTTCTATTTTGCCTTTTGCTCAATAGACCCAGACACACGGAATAGCATGATATCAGAAGCTTTCATCCATTTCTTTGTGGAAACATGTGGTCACTATAGCAACCATTTCAGCCACCAATTTGATGGTACACTCAAGTTTGACAGAGATGGCTTCCTGAATGCTGTGAAATCAAGAAGCACAAGGAGGTTTCTAGAAGTCTTCTCAGAGACACAGATGTTCTCACTGTTTATCCAGGAGAAAGAAGCAGAGAGTGAAGGCATATGCCAAGGTATAAGTTGCAAAATTAATATTTAAGTGTGTTTGTGAGAGAACATGAGACTTTTTTCAAATAATTTATGCATGGATAGTGATTAAAAGTGTTGCTCTAACCCTAACCGCCTAAGGGGCTTTTTGGCAATGGGAAGGGAACGAAGGAAGGAATGAAGAGAGAAAACAAAGAAAGTTGTTTGCTCTGGGTAGGATTCGAACCTGGAACCCCTCGCATGCCAACCACTGGCTCGGCGACATTTAGCCATGGGTGTTGGGCTTCGCTGGCCAGTGCAACCGTGCCTATATATCACTTAGGGCGATTGCGTCATCACGCCACGTGGGATGCACGCACGAACAGGGCACGGTGGCTCAGTGGTTACGGCCTTGGACTCATAATCTGAGAGCTTGCTTTACGTGCGTGGGTTCGAGTCCCGTCACGCCACCGTGTTGCGCCTTGGGCAAGGCGCTTTGTCTCGCTTGCTTCACCCCACCCAGGTGCAATGGGAAGCTGTTAGGGGTAGTCACAGTCGTTGTACTGATGAACCCTGCGCCATTTGTAGGCAGCAAACGTGGTTCCGACATGTTCTAATAACGGCGGAATAAATGTAAAGCGCTTTGAGGCTGTTTACGGCATAAAGCGCTATATAAATATCTACATTTATTTTATTTATTTTATATGTGACGTGTCATGTCAAAAGGAGACACTTTTGGGCAAGTTATCAATTTGGAGGTTTTTACATATCTTTGATATAAAGATATTTTGCTCCACAATGCCGTTTTTCCCAATGTAATCGGACATTCCTAAGCGAAGATATTGAGTTTGTAAGTTATGGTATTATAAAATTGGAAATTGAGATATCGGCCTTTAAAAATATTATTGACAATGTTGAGAGTAGGAATTGCCTTGAAAAATGTCTTCAAAAATACAAGATGCTAGTTATATTCGGGGCTGAAACTATCAGACAATATTTTTAACATTAATAACATCATAAATTCAAACAAACCCAAATTGTGAAAAAAAATCACCCATGGGCAGATTTTTGGCTATTTCTCCATTTACGATCCTGCCCAAAAGTGTCTCCTTTTGACATGACACGTCACATATATCAAGTAGTATTTTGTAGTACTTAGTACGGTTAGGGTTAAGGAAGCATATATTGAGTTTCGATAGTGGTAACCTAACTCTAACCGCCTAAGGGCTTTTTGGCGACAGGAAGGGAAAGAAGGAAGGAATAAAGAGAGAAGACAAAGAAAGAAGTTGTTTGCTCTGGGTGGGATTCGAACCCGGGACCCCTCGCAATTGTCGCATGCCAACCACTGGCTCGGCGACACTTAGCCACAGGTGTTGGGCTTCGCTGGCCAGTGAAACCATGCCTATATATCACTTAGGGCGATTGCGTCATCACACCACGTGGGATGCACGCACAAACAGCGCATATATCAAGCATCATCATCAGCCGTATTCAGCCCGCTGCAGGGCGAAAGCCTCCCCAAGTTGGCAACAAAGATTCCTGTCATTTGCTTTTGACATACACTTGATATCTCATACACTTGATATCTCATCCCTCTATCTGACTTTCAGTCTGCCTTGGTGTCTTGAGCCCAACCAAGGCTTCCATTTTGTGACATGCATTCTTTGTCCATCTATTATCTGTTGATCTTACAAGATGACCAGCCCAATGCCACTTCTTCATCTTTATTGTGTGGATTATGTCTATATCTTCTGTTTGGCTCCTGAGTAAGGGCTATAGTTTATAAAATTAAAATGGGCATTTGTTAAATTTTTTTAATCATTTCACAAATCATTTGATTTCATTGTATTGTGTTCAAAGAAATAATAAGCAATTGTGACAGTTGGGAATATGTGTTTTTATCTCTACTTTATTTGTCATAAAATCCTGTTGGATCCATACAGACCATTTCTTTTGTGTTGGTTGAATAAAGTAGTTATTTTGAACATTGTAATAACACAAATTTTCACATCTTGTGTTTTCTTTACACTAGGGTTGTTTGAGCGTAGAGTGAAGTTGTTTGAACGAGAGAAAGCTAACAATGCCACATTCAGTACCAAAATGAAGAAAATCGTCAAAGATTCTGGTATGTATGATAATCTGATACATAGGCGAGAGGTGTATTACATGTATGTAACTTAAGAATAGTGGTCGCCATGCCAACCATAATTCTAACCCTAATCTCTTTATCCTAATCCTAGTCCTAACCCTTACTCTAATCCAAACCCTATAAACCTAACCCTCATTCTATTTGGTTGAATGGCGGCAGTACGTTAGTCTAAAGTCTTGGTCAACAAATGGTACTGAAACAATTGGTGTTGTCACTTATGATGTTGAATTGCAAGTGGCATTTATTTATCATAAGCACAAATATCTAATACAGACTTTGAGTTTTGAGGAGTGCGAGTGCTTTCACACTCCTCCGCTCTCCTTAAATGATCATAAGGAGTGTGATTTAAAACACTTCTTAATCTTTAAGCTTACATCACATTTCAGTGTAATCACACTCCTCATTCACAAAATAGCACTGCTCGCAAGTTTGAGGAGTGCTATCTATCACACTCCTCAATTTTTTTTAACTCAAAGCCTGCTAATATGGATCAGACTTGATACAATATTTAGTGGGAAAGTTTTCCTATTTCCATATTTTCCTATAATGCTTATTCCACAAACTTCCTCCACTTACTCCACTAACTGCAAAATAAACTAATCTCCTTCTGTTGAAATCAGTCCAGCCATTTTGAAGAGTGCTCAGTATACATAGCAACCCCCTTGCTTTGTAATGTCTGATTTTTATAATGTTTTGAGTATGATTTGTAACATAATTTTGAATCTAGATGTGTTCATATCCAATCTCCGAAAATGGTAGGATTGTAATTTCTATAGAGGGGTGATTCATGTGTGATTGTATTATAGAGGGGGTAACTCATGTAGGATAGTAATAAAGTATTGTATAGATTAATGAAGTATTATATAGAGGGGGTGATTCATGTAGCTTGCCTATTTCATATCTTTCCTCCTGTAGGGTTAAGGTTTGCACTTCCAAGAACACGACTTAAACCAACTAAATAGGTACGTACAGGTCTGCAGTAGAGACTAGCTGTTAATGCATCACTCACTATCAATTTTTCCTGACTTTTCTATGTAGATAGATGTATTGCATTTTGCATGTTGTCATACATACAGATATCACATAAATTCCAATTAGTTTAAAGGTAGAATCCAATTGTACATACAGCAGCAACCTGTTTCATTTTGTTATCCAGGTTTTTGCCTAGATAGCATGCAGTCCATTGGGAAATCTGCCTTCTATAGTTTTGCAAAGAGAGAAAAATGGTTTGCATGTGGCATTTATAGCAAAAGCTGGTTTTGAAATACTTTTTGCATTTTAGATTTTTTAAGGTAATCTCATTACCAAGGTTTCCACATGTAGCATGTTTCATTGCACGATGTTTTGTGTTTTTACTTAATATGAAAATTGATAATTTGTTTTCATGGCATACTCTATTAATGATATCAAAATGCATTCAAATTTACAATTTCTGGAATTTTTAGAAAAATAGGAGGTGGGACTATACTCGAACGTGGGACTATACTCGGACGAATACGGTATATCTGGTAATAGATCAAATTTAGAACATTAATATCCCCATTTTGGGAAGTAGCATAGAAAATATTGATGATTTTGTTTTCCTCGGTCACATCACATATACATGCAAAACTGTTGCATGAACTGGAATGTAATGACTTAAGCCAAGCTGAAGTATGGGTGTGCCTTACTAACATTTGTATTGTTTTTGAATCATTCAATTAATATCTCTGAAATGCTCCTACTTTATTTGGTTATTTGCTTTATATTGAAAACTTGCATCTAAATTCTTTGCATTGTAGTGCCTTTGGTTTTGCTGTACCTTTAGGTGGTGTGTTAAGCTTGCTATATTGAAATTATGCAATCTTAGTTTTAGTACAGCAAATGTCAAAGTTTCATATTTGCTTGCACAGAAAACCTTACTTTACCTTTATTGCAGATTCTTGGACCTGGAGTGGGAAACCTTAAAAACTAGGAGATTAACTCACAGAGATAAACTCATTGACATTCCAATTGATGTACAAATATCCTATATCTGAAAACCTGGTAGGCCACACAAGCACCCATAATAACAGACACCTAACAATTGCTCATTTCTGACCACAATTTAGCTTTCGATAAGATTATCTGCAAACATGATTCATTTAGATTCATTTAGAATTGGGTAGATAAACTATGAGAGTATACTCATGGGGATGTTCAGCCATTGGTTGCACATAGAAACAGCCATACCCATTAATACATGCATATTGCAGTCAGTTTGAAAAGAGCAGAGTGTTTACCCCTGTTGGTGCTTGGCTGTTAAGCACTGCAATAATAGATACATCCCTGGCTGATATCCCAACTGAAGCCACCCCTCTTGATTTAACTTGAGTATCACTCATTTGGCTAGATGCCCTTATAAATGTAGTTTGGTGAGTCACATAGATTTATATCATAACATGCCCTAGTACTTTTCATCATGGTGGTGGTGTAACTTAATTCAATTAAATGATTGTTTTTCATATTCATATTTGATATATCATCACATCCAGGTTATATGTAGTAAGGACAGTGCCAGGGATATGTATTTGTATATCAATAAAGAATTAACCTTTCCTGGAAATTACAGAATGGTCATGTTTTCATTGTAATTTATAGGGAAACAGGATACATTATTAAGTTATTATCATGAGTTCCAAATGCCTGTGAATGACAGATAAATAAACCAACCGGAATCGTTTAACAATTGAAATGGCAGCCATTTTGGAGGACAGATCTAAGTTGCCAGATGGATAGGTCTCTAGTTGGTCCCACTATCCATTCATACCTCATCACAAAACTCATCACAAAAGCAAGGAAATTATTAATTCACCTCATAAATATGACAGAGGCCATAGTTAATTAAGCCTTAATAATGTCTTTAACAAATGCCAAGTACAGGTCCAGACATATATTAATCAATGTTTTGATTGCTGTAAAGAAATGATAATCAAAAGTTTGCTTGTTATATATGAAATAAAAACTTGGAAAAGAGAAGTCCCAAATCAACACAATCTTATTCTGACTTATTTTATTGTGAATTGAAGCTGGGATATGTTGTATAGTGTCAAATGCCAAATTATGTGGTTTGGAAAGTTTATGATTAATACTTGCATTGTATAATAACCAGGATATTTTGTAGGTGGGAAGAATTTTCCAGAAAAAAAACCCTGCTGGGAAAATCCCCAGAATGATCTCGGATCAGTTAAATAGAGAAACAATATTTTTTACAGAATATGTATGCATTTTGTAATATCATGCCCTTTGTGCTATATATCCACCCCGGGATATCCACCATCCCCATCATATACTTATCCCAATTCTTGCATGTAACTATCATTCTATAGTATGTTGATTGTGTATGCACCATGCACCCCTTTAATTTACATTCGTTACATGAATATTTCTTCAGAATTTAATTGTTTTCTTTGTGAATGTAAAGTTGTTGTTTTTAAACTTCCGTGGTCGTGCCTGTGCATATCGCGAACACGAGCGTCAACGCAAAAGCAATAAACAATCACGCTGATTGGCTGATCAATGCACTTGACAACAAGCCGGCTGACCCATTGGTCTTCGGCGCGGCGCGTAGTAGGCGACCTTGTCACTTCTACGCGATCACAATTCACCAGCGCGTACCCGGACCACGGAAGTTTAAAAAAAAAAACTTTAGGTGACAATTAGCAGGCATGGGCATTACTTTCATGCCAGTAACTTGTTTTGTATTGTCTCTTGGTAGTAATGTTTATAAGTATTATGTGGCCAGGTTAGGCCTTTTCAAAGTATAATAATAGCTTGTTATGCTTATGCTATGTATAAATTTCAGAGATGTCAGTAGGTGTTGTCAAAATGTTTTGAAAATTAACACTTTCCAATACTTTTCTTCATCATAAACTGAGTACCGTATTGTTTTTAATAATGCACCGGCTCTAATAAACACCCCCACAATGTTTTCAATGAAAAGGTGACAGAAATGCAGACATTCCCATGCCAAGATAATGAGAGAAATCTTCAAACTGGCATTTGCTGCATTTCTGATATTGTGAAATTGCATGGACAAACCCTCAATAGGCTATTCCATTTAAAATCCACACTACCCCTGTGGAAGATTTAACTAAAGTCTTCCACAGAGGGAGTATAAGTTTTGAATAGAATACACAATTGGGTAACTTCCATTTGAAATACTCACTCCAGTTGTGGAAGATATAGGTAAAGCCATAATACATGGGGAGTATGAATTTGAAAATAGTTAACTCTTGACCAATTGCATTTGAAAAACATACTCCCCATGTGGAAGATATTTCCAAAATCTTGCACAGGGGTAGTGTGGGTTTCAACTGGAATAGCCCAATTTCCATCCAGTTCATCGTCAAATTATAGTAGAATGTTCATTTAAAGAACTATGTAAATCATATCTTAGATTTGAATCCATAAGTGAGTCATATTTCGCAATTTTTCGGCCTTATTATTTAAGCTGAAATTGTAAATATGCCTCTAATAAATGCCCCCCTTTTGAAAAACTTCATGCCCAGGGCATTTATTAGGAACAGTACGGTTATTATGATGTGTCCTGAATCAGGAATTTCCTGGAAATTGTCATCTCTGAAATTAGATGGTTAAACAGTGGTCTTTATCAAATATGATTTCAAAACGAATGCTCTTCCATCCATGCAAACTGAATTCTGATTTGGGTAAACAAAGACTCACTTTTCCAAAAGCAAGGTACCTGTTATTTGACTAACCCATTTTGAAAAACGCATTTTCTTTCACATCAACTCAATTATTATGTGTGCGTACAATTCATGTAATCTGTTGTGTCACAACCCTAGTACTAATTCATTCTCAAGTTTGCCTGAAAGACTGTCTGATTTTGGCCTCTGTAAAAGAACAAATGTGAACCTGCTTGATCTACATGTATATTCAAAGCTTGCTTCTCTTTGTTCTTTCTGATAAGTTGCTGACTTTGAAGCCCATTGTAAATATTGGATGTTACAAATAGTTAACACTTTATCACTTTTCTTTCTTTTTTAATTTAGGAAACAGGATAGCAGAAACGGCAAAAGATGTGAAAGCAAAGGTTAGACTCAACATATCGGATAAAGTATGATGGGAATGAAAAGACAACAGTGTGATATTGTGCCTGTCAGCAATTGATGTAAGGATCTATCACTGTTTCCTGCATTCATTGGATTAGTAACTCAACTGATGCATCTTCAGAATCTGGTATACATGGACGAAAAAGATAACAGACCGCGTACAAGCAGTCAAAGTCTCAGCATCACCCGATAATGAGGGCCGATTGTTCCATGAAATGCAATAGGCAAAACTGGTACGCACTTACCACATATTTTTATGGTCTATCGCGTAATCGCGAAGGCATGCAATGCTCTATCGCTTATACGCGAAGGCACCCAATGCTGGCATGATTGTTAGACACTGCACGATTGAACAATTGGCCATCATAAATATGCGAGAATTCACAGCATACAATGCACAGGGACTTTAACTGTTGATACATGGTCTGAAGTAGTCTGTGTTGGTATACATCTATCATAGAACACAAATGGGAGTAAATACTACCAACAAACATGGTGACTCAGCTGCAGCAAACTGAGAAAACAGCTTATGTAATTTTTCATTTCCATTATGAACAAGTATTTTGTGGAATTTACGTTCTAATGCTTACATGATTGCATGCTCTTCCTAACATCAGAGGATGAACATGTATACAAAGATCTATTTATGCAGATCAGCCATATTTTTGAGACACCGGGGCTTGAAGATCAGTTAACCTCAGAACAAAATATCAGGTCAGCGTGGCAGGGCAGATAGATAGGGGGAAGGACAGGACACTAATTGTATCAATCAATCATGTTGGTGGTGGTACAATGACAAACTGTGTTGAAGGAGTTTGGATGAGTGATACATTATCTTATGTAAAGCAGGATATGACTGCTGAAGTGCTGGTGCAATTTATTTTTCATTGGACATAACTTTTACTGTTACAAGTTGCTTTCAACTTCAGAGGGTGCTCTAAAGCCTGGTCTATATCACTTCTTTTATTTGGGGCCATTCCAGTTGACATCCATACACCTCATATGGAAGACATGACCGTAATCTCCTACATAGGGGTGTAGATTTCAAATGGAGTCACCCATTCAAGTAACTCCATTTGAAAGTCACATCCCCTGTGTGGTCATGGTCAAGGTCATGTCTTTCATAGGAGTGTGTATGGATTTCAACTGGAATGGCCCATTATCAGTATCTTATTTTTGAGAAAATGGTCGAAACTATGAGAAATGGAGTATTAATTTTTTTTCTTAATCATAATTCTTGTTATCTTTTGATGAGATAGTCATGAGAGTAATTTTTCAATGTTAGTAATTTAAATTTGACAGTCATTTTCATTACGTAGTGAGAGATATTGATGATCCAGCTATAAAGAAACTAATTAGGATTGATCACCTGTTAATGTTAAACTTTATTACTATTCACATAGTTCTATGATAAGGAAATGATGAGAAACTGTGCCTTTGGGGGTGAATATGCTAAGACCACATCATCTCATCAATATCATATCAGAGTATGGTGAGATATGATTGGGAAAAAACAATTAGCTTATTCTGTCCATTCCTCACATGTTTTGATTGGTTTCTCATATATGAAATTCATTAGTCTTACAGAGCTTTGGTGAGAATTGGGAAACAAATGTCCATTTCTCACATATATTTTTGTTGATTTCTCATATATAAAATTCATTAATGTTACAGAGCTAGCTGACAAATACAGTGCAATAAAAGCTGTAATTTCAAAAGCTGCCCTAAGTTAAGTTTTAAAATTGAGGTCAAATATCCAGGTATTGTCAGAGCACTGAATAATTACAAAAATTCTGGCAAGTAGTTCAATAACCTTGGAATTACCTCAAGTACAAATTCACATGATCAGAATTACATTTATGGAAAAGTAATATCGCCATGGCTGAAAAATGGTTATAAACTGAAGAGTGAAGTTTATGCATGTTATGCTAATGATTGAAAAATTAAGTGAAATTGCAGATTGTCAGGGAAATGCAAGAATGTTGGTAGTGACAATTAAAGAGGAAGCCCTACCAGAGCAGTTCTTCTGGGGTGAACCAAACTTGCCTGGTCATCAAATTAATCAGTGCCAAGGTTATCTCTGAATTTGACAGGTGCTAAATGATGTGATAACATCAAAACATCAAATAGCAACTGTTTAATTCAGATATAACCTTGTCACTGATTAATATGATAACCAGGCAGGTTTGGTTCACCCCAGAAGAACTGCTCTGGTGGGACTTCCGCTTTAAATATGAAGGCCTTTTACATGTTCTGCCTTCTATATGTGTAGCCATATTCATAGTGAACACTTGAGAGCACATTATGATCTGTTAATTTTGTTAAAACCTGATTTTTTTTTGGCATGATGTAATGTTTCCATAAAGACCTCCATGTTTCAACCCAACTTACACCTAAAGTAAATCACTGGTAGACTCTTGAAATGAAATACTAAAGATTTGCTTAATTAAGTCAGGACAAAGAAGTTAATTTTATTTAAAAGTTAAATGTCTTGCATAGGCTACATTGTGTTCATTATGTTAGGTGAATTCCTTTGCTTTTTATTTACTGTAATTTAAGAGAAATCCTTATATCCAGAAAAATGCTCTTCAGTGTTGATTATGAATATAGCCTTCTTTATTATACTAACATGTTGAGATGTCCTGGAGAGGTGTGGCTATTAAAAGTGTTGTTTTTATGTATATTTTGATATCAGAATAGCTATTATATTTTATATTATTATCTCTCCTGACAAAGCAAATATATATTTGTGGTTTCTGAAACCATGACTTCACATTTTTAAAACGTATTTGACGTATTTGTAGGAAATGTAGTCATATGTGGCACAATGCTAGAGTTTTAATATAGTAATATGCAGGAAAGGCTGAGTGATTTATGTAAATGCATGTACCATATTCGACCTGATTCAATAGCGCCCAGGGTGCTCAGAAAATTCATTGCAAAGGGGCACTTATTGTATACTGATGGACATTTTTTCATTTTTGACAATGTTAAAAATCACAGTAATGACAACATGTGACCTGATATGATCCACTCAGGCCAAAGTGGGAAATGTTGAAAAATGAGTTACTACATCTACTTCTACGCTGGTTCTCGTCAAAGCCTGTTCAGTATCTGGACGAGGGTGCTACCGACGAACGACAGTGTTGTGCAAGTGTAAACTGTGTACATGTGCTACCAATACTAATTTGCTCAGTACCTACACTTACTGACGTTGAATCCTAAATCAAGTTATGAACCTTTTATATGTCCATTTTCTTAAGTTTTTTGGTGTTTTTCCTCTTCTCATTTTGCCTTTATCTCAGTTTTGTTATTGGCGACTTAAGCCTGATTGGATCAGATCTTGTCAAATATATAGATGAGTCATCTGAAAGGGGGTTAAATAGATGCAAGTTAGGCCAAGTAAAAAAAACATGTTTATCGTCCCCTCCCACTTCAAATTTATTTTTAATTTTTTTTAATTGAGTTATAACTTTTGAAGAAAGATGTCTAGGAAGTTGAGATGCTTTCTATCACCTTGCTAATATTAATATATAAAATAAACACTTTTGTTTCTGTGATCATTAGAGGGGCTTACCTACCAGACATTTTTTTTTAATACCTCCTCCTCTTTTCAGGCATTTTTCTTTTTGCTAAATGAGCAAATACAGGGCCCAATATAATGGGTATTTACACTATAGTTTGATGAAAAGCCCCTCCTCTTTTTTGTGGAAAACCCGGAACCCGCCTTATAAAATTGCACAAAAGGGTGCCAATCAGGTTGAATATGGTAATTTCTGTAATGATTTTTATTAGAAGGTCAATTAACCTCAGTCCTACTGGGAGGGTGGAAACCTCAACCAATTACTAAAGTCATGTGTCTGGGCACGTGGAGTCATTTATTTACTGTTCTTCATTCGTACTTTTACTTACACAACTGTTGTTTCAGTCTGTCAATATTTATGTAATACCCCATAATACAAATATAAAATGACCTGTATTTTATGTAATAATATATAATAATGATTCAGATGTAGAGATCAACATATTTCATGCCAAAAAGAACATTTGTATCAAGATGTTTTTTCAAATGATTTTAGTCATCATGATTATACTTTGAATTATAAACAGCAAGTCACTGTATAAGCCAAATTTGTTTGTGATTGGAAAGTTGTGGGAAATTAAGAGAGTTGCTTTATTTGCCAAATCTCGACAAGTATAATGTAACTATATGCAAATGCACAAATGAAACCGCAAAAATGTCAGCTTATGCAGTAAATGTGTGTGTCTGTGTTCAGCAACACAGGGATTTTATTTCATAAAATATTGTGCATGTGTCAACATCACAAACATTTTAAAACAAATTGTAGTTGTAAAGCACAAATTTATACTTAATTTATGTATTTTATAGTGCACATTAAGAGATTAAAAACCCTATAATATATAACCAGATGTTTGAACATCAGAACGATTAAGAAAATTTGTTCCTGGCAAAGTAATTTTTTAAATAGTCTTTGAGATATGGGCAGAAAATAAGTATTTTCTCCTTTCTCAGTTCAGATGGCAAGAACCGTCATTTTCCAGTTTCAGCCATATAAAAGAACCATCTTTTTCCAGTTTCAGCCATATAACTTAACAAAAATGCAGTGTACTAGTCTTCTTAAAACATTGATCTTTTAGGAAGTCAAGTTAAGGAAGCCAATAATCAAATTTAAGGACATTAGGACACATTAGAAGTTTGCCATGGGCATGCATATGAACAAACAATCTAGTGGTACACTATTTTTTGCCTCCCTGGTAAAGGTAAAGCTGTCACATTCTAACATCTTTGGGTTCAATGAAGCACTTGAACTTTAGCTGAATTAACATTTCAGCCCTATGTATATGACAAATGAATTCTATTGTTTTATTGAGCATGAAAAGTGGCAATTTGTTTTGTGGTGAATCTCTGTTTACTACATGTAGCACTCTACTACAAAGGTGTCTCTGCAAATTGTCCTATTTGTATCGAAACCTACTTAAGGCAGCGAAAACACCTGACGTCACATGCCTTTTCGCTGGTTTAGGTATACGATTTATTCCGTGTAAGAAAATAAACAGGGCTCAATATTGCCAAATATGGATTATCTTAATGTAAAGCGCTTTGAGGCTGTTTACGGCATAAAGCGCTATATAAATATCTTCATTTATTTTTATTTGATAAGTGACATCAGGTTTTTTCTGCTGCATTTAGACACATTCATTTGTATCAATCCTGCCACTGATACCACAACAGCATATTGGTTTAAAACTAATTGTAATATATATTATAATATTATGTGTAAATATGTGCAAAATTGTTGTTGTATAGTATTATATTTAAATGTGTTTTCCATATATTTCAGTCTACATATTTTAACAATGTAGTTTAACCAATAATAATTAGGAAAATCTGCTATTTTATTGTATATCAGAAGTTGTTTGTAATTTGTGAACAAAAATGAATTTCATTGGATCAGGAATGTAAGGCTATATAATTGTGATTGCTTGCGTACATGTTGTTGATACTCTTTAAGATTAACCTCTAATACCTGAGTGGAAGAAGGGCCCAACTCCATCAAAACTGTTTTTGAGATATTAAGAAAAAACTTAATATTTGGAAAAAATTTATAGACAGAATGTTTTCATCTTCAGGGGACCTTTAATACATGAACATATAATATTACATACATTCGAAATTATATATGATGTTTCCATGGCAATGGTACAGGTCTTAATACGAGCTGGAGTTGGGCCCTTCTTCCATTAATATACTGCAAGTGCCAGTTCCGTAAGCAGATGTGTAAATTAGCTACAGACATTTGATAATTATCCATTAATTGTCCAAGTAGAAGCATGTAATATGTTAGCAAGAAAGTTTATTGTAGTGAAACGCAGATTTCATGGATGAACACAAAATTCCTCTTCAAACACAATATTTGTGGAAGAAGGGCCCAACTCCATGGAGTTGGGCCTTTCTTCCATGAAAACCATGATTAAGTGTACGTGGAAGACTATTTAGAGAGTGGATTTTGGCTCATCTTTCACACACAAGGTAGAACAGTCTGCAGGCAATAAAATGATGGGTCTAACTCATTTTGGTAAAAAATTGGAGTTGGGCCCTTCTTCCACTCAGGTATTCAATTTTACCAATCACACACCATGTGGTAAGTGGATCATTTTTCCCCAGTGCGCTAAAACAAGTGACCAAAAGCTTATATCTGTACTATTTTTCTTCTTGGTGAGCCAGTGACATCTGCGCATTCCATTGGGAATTTTCAAATCGCAAGCATTCTCTCAAAGTGCTGTTGTACATATGCACATTTAAAGATGCAGCATAGATGCACGCCCGACACAACTGCCTCCGTGCATTGACATCACTACCTGGCCCAGAAGAAAAATAGTACATAGTGGACGTGTCTTGTCTCGAGCTGAGAGTAACACCATGTTGGATTTCGCAGTGGCAGATTTGAATGAGTGCATTGATGCAGCTGCATCGCCAGCGTACAGACAAATGGCATTGTGTATGCGGCCCACAGTCAAATTAGGTTAGTGCACACAATTTGAATCTGCCACTGAGATATCCAACATGGCGTTACTCTCAACTTGAAACGAGACACTATAGAGGTTATTTCACCTTTTGCCATCTTGTGGGCATAAAAAGAGTAACATCATTCAATAATGTGTAGCACATGTTGTGTACTTAAATTAAGAATCTAAGTTTGCAAAATGTGATATATCAGGATTCTAACTTGATCCAGAAGCAAGTTCTTATTGAAAAGGTTTTTCAGAAAAAGTTATTAGCCTACTATTTGTACTATCTATGTACAGCAAGATATTACATTGATTCTGAAGTAATGCTTTCAGTGGCATCGTCACACAATACTATTGTTTTAAAGTAAACATGGAATTTCTTTGTACAAGGAAATAAAATGCTGCTAATTAAAACCTTGGTTGTGTATATGTACGTTATTTTAGCATTTTAGGCCATGGGTTCCCCGCCACTCAAAAACTACAGGTGGTCGGTTGGTTTATTTATTTTGCCATCCATCACTATCGAAACTGTTTTCCACCCTGATGTGACAGTGACATCAACAGCCTAGCCAGATGTTTTGCGCATGCATACATATGGCATCTTTAAACATGAGCATGTGTACGCCAGCGATTTGAGCAAACACTAGCAATTTGAAGCTGTACCCAATAAAATGCACACTGACGTCACTGACATATCAGGTTGAAAAATGGTATAGGACACCATTAGCATAGTATGGGTTGATGAAATTTTGTTACTACTCAAAGCTTACTTGTTGGAAAATTGCAACCAGCAGAACAGTGTGAAGGTTGATTTCACTCGAAATTGTAATTTTATATGCGTATAAACTTGAACATGCATAGATTTTTGGAATATCTGCACAAATAAATAGAACCTCTACTGACTCAAAGGCCTCAAAATATTTTGAGTTGAGGGTCCCAGCTAAGGTCAGTCTGGGAACCTGAACCAAGCAATATTTTTTATCACAATTGTAACAAAATTTTAAGAAGGTTCAGAATACTGATCAGGAGTAAAGTATCATCTACACAAAATACACAAAAATCCAAGTAAACACATTCACATTCATTAAACTATGCTAATTTGAATTAATGTCCCACACTGTCCAGTGATTCCTATCTGAAACATAAAAACACAACACCCTGGTTCCCAATATTAGGCCTATGTCATGAAAATTATCAAAATAAGGTCTAACCTAATGCTAAAGTCAAGTACAGATATCAGATTTCATTTAATGAAGTAAACTGAAATTTCTCCTCTCCATTCTGCATTATATAGACAGTCCATACTCACACTTCCAACTGCAATCGGAGGTCCCAGTTAAACCATCTTTTACACACTGATTGCTCTTTCAAACTATATTTCCATCACGTCTTTACTTAACCCGTGAAAACAAATCGGTCCACTTCAATCCATAATTTCTCTTATTTATAAAAGTATGGCAGAATACTAAAATAATCATTGTACATTTAATAAGATCACTGAGTATAAGTGGCAGTATGGCTACTGTGATAATAAACAGAGAATAAAGACAACTGTCAACAAAACTAACAAAAATTAGTTCTCAACCCCACCCCACCCCTAACTCAGCATGAATGTGACCACTTTCCTCCAAATTAATATTTTGCATGCAGCAGATTCAAACTCGGTCAGCATCCTTAAATTGATCTGTAAAGACGTCTCAAATGTTCCTTTGGCTTGATTAAAATAAATTATGATGCCATTAAGGGAAGGGGTATGAACGTTTGGACAGTATTTATTGTGGGACATTAAAGCACATCACACATATCGAATTGCATTCTGAATACGAAGAATGTCCTGATGATATCAAATAATTTTGATTTTTTGAAATTGGCAATGTAATACACATTTTATGGCAAATCATTACAAATTGATATTTTTGATATTTAACAGTACTTGAAGTAAACTTTATAAATCTGATGATTTATACTTAAAGTGTATGTAGGTGGGATGAAAAGCCGACGATCAATTGAAAATGTTGACCTTTCGTATTGAAGATATGGATTTTTTTCCCCAAAACACCAAAAAAAAAAAAAAATAGGTCTTTTTGGGAAAAAAATCCATATCTTCAATATAAAAGGTCAAAATTTTCAATTGATCGTCGGCTTTTCCTCCCAGCTACATACACTTTAAGAATATATCATTAGATTTATAAAATTTATTTCGAGGACTGTTATATATCAAAATTTGAAAAATATCAAATTTTAATCATTTGTCATAAAATTTGTATTATATCGTGAATTTCAAAAAATGAAAATTATTTGATATCAGAAAGACATGCTTCGTATTCAGAATGCAAAAAATACTGTCGAAACACCATAAACGCTCATTCTAGATCCCTTAATAGTTCCAATACAAATCTTGTTTGCCCGGACTATTACCATCATTACATGTAATTTGCCCATTCGTCTCAGTTGTGCTCCCCTTTTAGAAGTTGATAACTTCCTATAGAGGTCAAACATTGGCTCCCTTTACCCGGGCCCTTTACCCCCAGCACCTGTAGGACGTTTTCCCAAAAGATACACAGGGCAATTAATTAGGCCTATTGCTTTACTTTTTCTTCTGTTATAGCGTTTTTAGGGGGTGACTGACGTCCCAATGGAAAATTTTCCACCGCCTATATGGATGACCCTCGTTTTGATTATTATATTTTCATTTGAACCTGCCTGAGTCACATTTTCTGGCATTTGAAACATTGTTAAACTGCCCTTGATTTAATAATAGACCTATGCATGTTATATATCATAATTATGACCTTCATTTTACATTTATTTTATTTTCACTTTTACCTGTCCGAGTCACATTTTCTGACACTTGAAACATTATTATTCATCAGCTTTCATCGTTGTAATTACAAACTGCCCGTGATTTATTAATACTAGGCTTGTACATGTTATATATCATCAAGTCAATGTTGATATCACTTCCTGATCATGTCAATCTAAGACCAATCTCGGACCCTGTCTCCGGCCTCGTCCTGTCTCAGATACCTCATTAAAACATATGAATACCTATCATTTGATGTCACACCGTCAGATATTTGGTAGAGGAAAGTTTGCCATAACTTGTTCCATTTCTTGGTCAACGAATTTGTGATATTTGCTGATACTACTGTTCATGATGCAGTCTTCAAGTTCAGAGGATGTTACGGTGGAAGTACTCAAAACCAAGCGAGGAGGAAAACTGTAAGTCAAATATTTTGTAGTGGAATTTTAAAGTGATAGTTATCCTACATGTATTTCATGTACATTTTGCTGTCACTCTGTCTAGTTTGTTTGATTACTTGGCTTGCTCAACAACAACCCAGTAGGCCTATAGCCCAAGAAAGTATCCAAGTAGCTCAAAGTGACTTTTTATTTACATTAGGTCCATGATAAACACCACCGTGGCGGATAATGGATAATCAGGGGTTAACCCACTCTTTTCGAAACCGACTGCGAGATACATGTGGCTCGCATTACGTGCGAAGTTTGATGCACAAAAAAGTACACATTTTTGACCATGATGATATTTTACTAATTCCGAAAAAAAAGACTGATAGGCCCTATCCATTTTCTCCCCAAATGTATATATTTAGACGTGAATTGTGTCAATTGGTCGGCATTGTCTTCTGTATTCAAAATGTTTTGAGGTGGGGGTCTCAGTGACATGCGCATGAAGTGGGGTGACGACAATGCGTCGCGAGTGCCATCAGGTCCGATTTTTATGAAATGGGTTCGCACTCCGCAAATTGTTTTGGATCTCTAAAACAGAATGCCGATGCACAAAATTCTGTTGTTTATGCCTATTTTGCCAAATACTTAATTATATCTCATTATTCTCCAGGTTCCCTTTCAATAAGAAGACGGAAAAAGAAGAAAAGTCAACCAAGAAGAAATCCGATAAGCAGGACAAGAAAGCCAGACAGGTGCAAGCAGTGAAGCCTGTGGCAAAAGTTGTATCACCTAAGAACAAAAGGGAATCATTTCCTGAAGATCTTTTCCCAGAGGTCTCCAGCATCAGCGGGAGCGTCAGCAAGGGCACCGTTCCAGAAAAGCCTGTCAAGAGTGTAACAACTGGGTTGAAGGCGGAAGACATAGGGACGGTAAGCGACATGTGTCAGCAATTATTGTACGACTTTAATTACATTAATTGATGAGTAAGATGTAGGCCTATTAATCTCCATGGCCTCATCGAGGATCATTATTAGGATTATATGATTAAAGGAACGTATTAAATAGAGTTTAATTGGTCGTTAATGATAGCAAGGTCAATGGAAAGTCTTGCTTTTCTTTCAAATTAAACACTGTTTTTACTGCAAATTACTGCAATTGATCAAGTGGTCTTATCTTGACAAACAGAAATATTTTTTAGGTAAAAGAAGCATATATTTTAGGAATAAAATTGTTTCTGAATCTAAATGGTTGGGATTTCGCTGGTACTCTTACCACTAGCACACCGACATTGGTAGGTATTACGGTATAAGGTACGGATTACCATGCAGTGGGAATTCAAGTTTGGGGAGAGAAGCAATTGTTGGCACGCCGTTTGGAAATTTTACCACATCGGGCTCGTAATTATTGCACAGCTCCTAAATATGCTAAATATTCCAAGTTGGTGGATGTAAATTTGAGGAATTTGAGGTAAATCTTTTTTTATTTTTTATTTTGTTTGTTGTTGTTGCAATTTCAGCCTTTTTACATGAAGACTACCGACAGCGCGGAGGGAGGGAGCGTAGGCCTTTGGATATCTTGGGTAATGATTGGAAAACATGTCAAGTTATAATTATTTTGATCAATTAATTAATGCTCTTTATTTTCAAGAAGTGTAAATCCGATAATCCGGTATTATAACATCATTCTTCTGCTCAAAAGAGCAGTTGTATGTGTAAAATAATTATTGTCCATTTAACCCAGTCCTCCATCCAGTTAAAGAGCTATTAAAATGACATATGGCTTACATTACTCTCTTTTGTTTTAAAATCATGCGTTGTTCTCTTTCATGTAAACGATACATTGCTAATCATATATTTTTTTGAAATAAAATGTTACCTTTTAAGGCGAGTCGGATGACAGAAGCCATACATTTTCAGTTTCAGCCATTGACATGATTTTTAAATCACGTCATGATTTTTAAATCATGATTTTTAAATCACTGCAGTTGCTTAAGCAACTGCAGTGTTCTTCTATATAATTATTTATCGAAGACAGAAAAGGCAAAACGCATTTAAATATGAATTCGAGAGTTGACAGGAAGTTGTAGGAGTTAATGGTTGGTTTATTGTTTAAGGGTGCATGTTTGATGTTTCCAATATCGATGGTATGTTGGATTATCATGATGTTGAATGTAGGCCTATATGCGCGAAGATATTCAAGGTCAGGTCAAGGTCATCCGAGGTCAACTGAGTTAAGATTGTCCGTTTTTGAAGGGAAACTTGTTGGGTGTGATCACAATTGAGTGCCCAAATTATTCAAGGTCAACTGAATATGGTGGATATGATCACAATTAAGTGCCAAAATGTGGAAGATCATGTCAAGGTCATCTGAGGTGGTTTGTTGGTTTGACATGACACTTGGAGGATGTGATCACCATCGAATAGCGACATTAATTGATTCATGATTGATTCATTGATATAATTATTAAACTTCTTTTTATGTTTCAGGAATCAAAACAACAACCTACACCACCAACACCTCTCTCACCAAAAAGGGTATTGTCATTGAAGACCCGTATCTTTGGAGATTCGAAGGGCAGCAAACCATCCAAGCCTGCGAGAGGACACATAGAGCCATCTCAAACAGTCTGGATGCAATCAGACATCACAGATTCCAACAATTTCGTCTTACTTTATAACCCAGATCAACAAACTTTCTTCCGATCAATCCTGAGAAACATTTTCTTCGTCTATTACTTCTTGTCATCGTGGATTACACTTAAGTAATGTTGAGTTCTACCTGAATATGTGCACACAAACATTTGTATATATTTGAAAGTTTATATTGTTGTATGTTATACCCGTTTACTTTTGTATAATAGACCTGTGTGTAACATAACCTCCAGGCTTACTGGGTCCGTGTATGGCCGACCAATCGTTTTACGTTTTTCATTTTCGAAAACGACCGAGGCCCACTATGGTTGTTTATCGTTTTTATTTCAACCAAGAAAAACGAAAAAGACCAATATTCTAATATGATCGTTTTTCGTTCACAAGTATAAAAATAAGAACTTCTCTAATTCGTATTTTGATACTTCTGTTACCTACAGCGGGAAAACAATGTTTGTTTTTTTGGTGGGGTTTTTTGGTTGAAATGAAAACGATAAGCGATCGCAGTGGGCCTTATTCGTTTTTCTTGTTTGAAAATGAAATACGAAAAACGATTGACCGGTCGGTCCTATATATACACGGACCGACCTTTCTGCTTCTTACATATCTTGTTTTGAAACGTTTTATCATAAACATAAAAACTTTTATGTTTATGTTTTTTGCTCGGTAATTATTTGTGGATATAGATCTTGACAATTATTGCCATCCTGTAGTCTTACTTATGTATTATTATTCTTATGTATTATTATCAATATCACTTCATACACGGTATTTGTTGGTCTAATTGTTCATTTGCAACCAAGAAAAACGAAAAAACCCAATATGATCGTTTTCCGTTCTAGGTAACACAAATATAAGAATACTTCTGTTATCTACAGCGGGAAAAACCATGTTGGTTTTTTTTTCGTTTTGCTTGGTTGAAATGAAAACGATAAGCGATCATAGTGGACCTTATTCGTTTTTCTTGGTTGAAAATGAAATACGAAAAACGACCTTACTGCTTCTTACATAATTTATCTTCTTACGTTTTATGTTTCTTTTTTGCTCGGTAATCATGGTAATAGTTTGTGGATATGGATCTTGACAGTTATTGCCATCCTGTAGTAGCTTAGTCTTACTTATGTATTATTAATATTATCAATATCACATCATACAAGTATTTGTTGGTCTAAAATGCTCATGTGAAGCTTCATTTGAAAAGGCCGACATTTTTCGTGTGGTTTGTAATGGTCAAGCCGCTATTAACATTTTGATTTTAAGATTTTAATGAAAACAGTTCATAACATATAACATGGATATATGAATAATCATGATTTCTCCAATTCTCATAATTATGATCGAAGTGATCAAACTAATATTGTCCAATCAGGTTATAGAAAAACCGTGTTTTGGGCCAAATAATGAATATAGGGCGCCGGTGTGACGTTCAATACAGTGGCCATCTTGTGGGTACTAGTAAACTCTGTTCAAAATTTCAGGGCATGAACAATTACAGATGAATTATGTATAGAGCAATACTAGCAGTCAGTCAATGTCAATATATACTTCTGAATCTTTATGGTGAGAAGAATTATACATTTTAAACCAGATTTGACCAATCTGCATTAGCGGCCATTTAAATTTGGATTTATGCAAATTAAACACTGTTCCACAAAAACTTCCTAGATATGTATATAGGATGCATGTGAAATGGATTTAGCGATGGGTCATTTTATAGATTGATTAGACTATTATTGGACACATGAATACCAATCATATCAAACAGAGAATAATAAATACGTTATGAACTGAAATAAGGGACCGTTCACAAACACTTGTAACGGGGGGGTGATGCAATCCCTTTTAAAAATATCACCTTAATTATTCTCGTAGAACATGAGTTTACACTATTTTCTATGGGGTTGGCTTTCATTTTTCATGACCAAAAGGTGATTCAGGTCGGAAAGGGGGCCCTGTTTCCTTTTGCATCTGGCCCCTTGTTTAGTGTTAGGCCTACAAGTGTTTGTGAACGGTCCCTAAGGCGGGTGTATCAAGAAGGACTGCGTTTGGTGAGATTTTATTAGTGGGTGAAAATGGTTATTTTCTGTCGAACTAGCACATTTTAAATCCGTACACCCCTATAAAAGACATGATCATGCACTGGCCTGTATATATAGGCCTATGGATGGCAGATACCTTCTAAAGACGCCTAATATTATAATGCGCCTATACCTTGGACGTCCAAGATGCAATCTATAGGCGCATCCAAGATGAAATCTATAGCATATTCTAGGGTCTATGTCTTAGACGTCTTTTGAAGGTAGCCGCCTTATATGAGAGTGTGGCGCAATGGCGTGCATGTTAATACTTAGGCCTGCACCTATTATATTTATATTTGCAGTTTACTTATATTTTGTCTAATGTGCATGATGCAAAATGTGACATAATTGTATATAGTTGTTATCACGACGTAATTAAAGAGAAAGAATTTAAAAACTGTGTTCACTGTTTCTCAATAAATATCAAATAAATTAAAGTACAAAAGACACGCCGTTTTCGGATAGATGCCTATGACCTCAAAATTGTAATTATTACCATTAATTATGCACATCTGGATAATGTCTTGTATGCTCATATGTGGCTGGCAGAAAAGTCACACCAGTCACATTATCATTAGTTATACATGTGTGCAGCATACAAGTAGTGGAGTGTATTTGAATGGAAAATATCAAAATGATTAGTAGAAGCTAAAATAATGATATTTTAACATGATAACTTGAAATTCACCACAAAAGAAAACATCTTTGCTGGGTCTTTTTCTGTATTGATCAGTCATTGTGTGAATGAGACATGTACATGTAGAATACATGTCATGGGTATGGGTGGCAGTGTGCACAGGCTGCTACATTGTAAATTTAGATCTACATGTGCAGCATTCATGTTCATTTTGTGTAGCCAGGGCTGGATTTATCTTTTTCAGGGCCCTGGACCAGGCTAAAATAAATTGAAGGGCATTTGCTATAGCTTTCCATTTACTCCCCATCCAACCCCATCCATGATGTAGGCCTAGTGGGCCTAACCTATTTGTTTTAATTATGAATTTATTATCAGAGGACTCACAGTGGGATTCATGAGTGGAGTTAACATTTGGGAAGTAAGAGTATTCTATTCTCACTTTCCTGCATTTTTGTGTAACCATGTACTGTATGGTACCCGTATTGATGCAGAATCAGTGCAGTACCCATGGACAACATCTATCTCGTGAACAGTATTATTGCAGGTGTTTTTTTAGTCAGGCTTTTGCCTCAATACTCCTAAACACATCATCAGTAACCAAACAGTTGTCCAACTGACACAACAGCAAAATGCAATGATATGGAACAGCTTCCTGGACCACATTCACATCCCAATAATTGACATCCAACAAAAGAAATCTGTGAGAATCGTTGAACAGATGATAATTTACAAAACGGTGCTGCTTTCTGCTTTTCACGCACTTTCTTTAAGAAACAGGTCTTGTTCCACACTATTCCACTCACTCTTTGGGAATTATACTCTCAGTGCAACCTTGTTCAACGATTCTCACAGATTTCTTTTGCTGTGAATGTGGTCCAGGAAGCTGTTCCATTTTGCTGAAGCATTTTGCTGTTGTGTCAGTTGGACAACTGCTTGATTACTGACATGTGTTTCTTTTTTGGCTTAGTGTATATCGGGGGGGGGGGGGTCGGGGTCACTATCACACATAAGTGCTACCCACCCGCGTACACAAAAAAACGCGTCATAAAGGTATGACGTCGTCGACGTCTATTGCAAAAAGGGTACATTTTTCGCTGCTAATTGCACTTTAGTGGTGCCAGAATAAGTCTAGCTCTTCACTTTTTAAGGCTGAAAACTGCTTTCTGCTTTTCACGCACTTTCTTTAAGAAACAGGTCTTGTTCCACACTATTCCACTCACTCTTTGGGAATTATCATCTCAGTGCAACCTTGTTCAACTATTCTCACAGATTTCTTATTTTAAAAATAAGACCAATATCAAAAAACTAAAAAACCGTTTCTGGAATGGTGTCTCAAGATTAAGAAAAAAACAAAACAAAAATTTTTGGAAAGAGTGTTTTTTTGTTATGATGTACCGAACAAAAATTGCCAAAAATTCAATTTTTTGTGATTTTATTCATAATTGTTGTTTTTACACCAAATCTGTATTTATATTAAGATTAATTGATGTATTGCCTTTATAAAAATGTATACTTTTATATGTCTTGCGTGAATAATTACAAGACTGATTTTTTTTTTATCCCCCTTTTTAGGACCCAAATTTTTTTTTATCCCCCCATATTTTTCACCCCCCCCAACCAAAGTATTTATGAACACTCTCTTAGGCCAAACGCCACTTAGGGTATCAGATTTGGCACCATTTACACAAATACGCCATTAGGATATAGGTTTCTCGTGAATGATGCCATTTATTTGATGTGCATGCGTTACGCCATTAAGGGTCCAATTTGGAGGGGGGTGTACGCGGGTGGGTAACAGTTATGTGTGAGAATGACCCTCATCCAGGGGCGTAGCCAGCTTTCTTGGTGGGGGGGGGCACAGACGAAAAAAAATTGCAGTTGCATCATACAATACATAGAGACTGTATGTCTTCGAGCTTCCAGTAAAAGGCCTTATTGGGATGATGTGCGCGCGTAGCGTGAAAAATGGTATTTTACACTATTTTCGCCCATTAGGCCTATATCCGGCTGAAAGGGGCTTTATTGTTACAATGTGCGCGCGTAACGCGGAATTTCATTTTTTTGTCAGAGGGGCACTTTTTCTTTCATTTTTTTGTCAGGGGGAAAAATATTTATGCATCAACAATGATAATAAAAAAATATGAAATGAGATAAACCAGATCACTTACAATCAATCGTTGGTTCCATTCCCGGGTATATCACTTTTTCTATACTTGTCTGAAAAAATAAGTTGATTTTATTGGATATTCTCATCAAAATGACAAGAAACTCATCAAACTTTATAAGATTGCCTTGTCATTTAAAAAAATTAATAGATTCCACTCTAAAATGACCCCAAAAAGTTAAATTTGAATTGTCTTGTCCGAGGATCTTCTTAAGTGGGTAACGTTGTCAAACAATGGGTTATTTGAAAAGGTACTTGTTAAAATAAAACTGATTGTCCGAAATGATAATATACTAATCAAAATGAACAGAATATAATAACTCATCTGAACGAATAGTTACGGGATCAAATATAAATGAGAAGGGATTCTATTAATATTAATTATAGGATACTAAAGGCTAACTGTCATATATGTGAAGCTCACGCGGGCTTACACGTGACGATACTTCATTGCAAGTCAATCACGTTTTAAACCATGTGGTATAATTGTGCAACAATCTTTAATTTTAAATTGTCAAAGCTACTGATGATTAGGCCTAATTTATTGCAATCAACTAGGCCTATAACTATATTAGGGTACCTGCAGGTAATATGGGACCATTAAGGACGTTTGGCTTATGTGCATAAAAACTATAGAAGATATGCCCAAAAGAGATTGTTATGATGAACAACCTGTCCTTTAAGATTAATAAAACAGGCAATGTTATCTTGTTTTTATGTTTGTTTGGACGCTATGACGTCAAAATGACGTCATCGTCAAGTGTCCCATATTACCTGCATGTGCAGGTAATATGGGACACTGTGTTATCTCTATGGTGAAAATCAAAATGTTCAGAAAATCACTCTTTTGTTTTAAAACATTTTTGTTACATGATTTTGAATGTTAAATGCAAATTTCAACAAGAAAATTCAATTTTCTAAATAGTTTTGCTGTTCGCATTGACAATGCACACAATTTCCTATGTGTCCCATATTACCTGCACCCATTCAGTTGAAAATCAAAGAAAATAATCATTTATAAAAGGAAAGTGCCACTTGTCAGTGGAATTTTACCTGCTGATAAGCTTAACCCATCACCTAAAGATCATAAAAAATGACAAATGCACCCTCAGTACCAGAGTATTTGGATACACAATCATAAAATGTGACGTCATTGATTTTATATCAGGCCAAAAAAACGGCGACGTAAATTTTTGGGCAATTTCACTCTTTTTGGCATTGATTTCCAAGAGTTTGATACACAGACTCCAAAACTGCATTTCTAGAAGTACAATTGATGTCTCTAAACACTTAACAAATCAACTTAAAGTGTGTACCTTCCCAGCAAACACAAAACGTTTTCGACATCATTCGCAAAAGGTTATAAAAGGTTGTCAGAAAACGTTTAAATGTCGGGTTATATAAAGGGTACATTAATGGTATAAAACGTTTTCATAACATTAAATAACATTTGTAGGTAATTTACTGCACAGCAAACACAAATGTTTTACAGGAAACATATAAATGTCGGGTTATATAAAGGGTATAAAACGTTTTAATAACATTCCAAAAACATTTTTGAAAACTTGGTACAAATCATTCTAAACAGAATGTTATTTTGGGGTTGAAAAATTATTTTGCAAAAAATGTTTGCCCACAATATTTACAATAACGTTTTTAAAATGTTTTCACGACCTATATATAACCCGACATTTAAATGTTATTAAAACGTTTTGTAAAAAACATTTTAAGAACATTTCTGTGTTTGCTGGGTGCAAATATTTCAACATAATGTTATTTAAGTATTGACACAATATTTGGCAAAAATGTTTGCAAAAATAGTTTACAATAACATTTTTTGAAAACATTTAAAAATATTGTTGTAGTGTGTTTTCATACAAAACGTTTTAAAACGATTTCATGACCTTTATATAACCCGACATTTTAATGTTATTTAAACGTTTTTACCTAAACCAAAACCCACAATATAACTTATTTAAAACGTTTTAAAAACGTTTTTGTGTTTGCTGGGTTCTCTAAGCTACTTTTTGTTAAAAATGAAAACAGGTGTCCCATATTACCTGCTGTCCCATATTACCTGCAGCTACCCTACTATAAAATTAAAAACTCATAATCGTCCTAATCTTAGAGTTATTTCCCCACCCCAAATTTCACTCTCCCCGAAAAAGACCCAGGCGCAGACACTGGGGATCGCCAATTCTACACGAGTTCATCCACGAGTCCGTATATAGAGTTGGCATGGATGCAGGGGGTTATCGGAAGTCTTACATGACACCCATGACAACCTAGACTCTCAAGACATTAACAACATGGTCATTAAATTAAATTATTCCCCCCTGTTTCCGTTACTGGAGCCCAGGAGGGAAACGGGCCAAGATTTAAGGAGCAGATCACTCTCTACATCATCCAGAACATCAGGACATGGTATGCATCATTTCACAGAATGTGATCATTGCAAGAGGCAACTATTCACAAGTGAGACGACTGAGTCCTGGGGTCTGAGTTAAGAAACAAATCTGCTGAGACGACTAACAGCTATTATTACTATACTGACCATTGCAGCGACACTACAACCATGACTAACAATAATAATGATTGCAGCGACAAGATGGTATGTGAGGCTCATCATACGGACACGATGAACACGGCAGAGTGTCCAGATGCAACAGAGCTCAATTCTGCCACCAAGCAAGACAAACGCAGATTCGGGAGCAAAAGGTAGGTACAGTGAGTTATCCAACATTCTCGAACGCTTATCAACATAGCTAAATTAGCTTCACGGTAAAATTATTTTTATGAGCTCCCATATCGAAATAAGGGAGTTCGCATAAAATTGGTAAAATTTCTTTAAGTTTTGGGCAACTTTATAACTATGCAACTTCACAGCTTTTACAAACCCGTGCATGGAGCATTATCATGATTATCGGTAATATTATTTTTGCGCAAATGTCCCTTATTTGAAGAAAACAATTTCCCATCAAAAGGTTGGGAAAATGTTTGATAATATTTCCTATTTTGAGTTAAGTAGCTTTAGTTGGCTTGTTTCCTCCTATATATAATTCTTCTTCTCGGGAACTTGGTTTTATAAGAGTGGTTATGTCGTTGATTTATGAACCATAAATTATCATAGCTCTCGCTCTCTCTCCCCCTCCCCCTCTCTCTCCCTACCAAGCTTATGCAAAGTCTTGTTGTGGGTAGGGGTGTCCATGATCCGGCGGGGATTCCGGTCGGTAGCCAGGTACGAGACGCCTAAAAGTGGACCTTTTATGAATTTGTCATTTCAAAATTGGATGATTTCAACATTTTTCCAAATAAAAGTGGACCTTTTGTGAATTTGTCCTTCAAAAAAGGACCGATTTTAAGAGATATTTTTACAGAAAAAAGTCGTCCTTTTTTATATAGATTGGCATGGGGGATTGCATCGCACCCTGGTTAAAGCTATACCGTTAGGCATGAGATATAGATCATAGCAGGTTCTTATAATGTATATATTAGTTGGAGAGAGTTGCTGTAAGTAGTACAGATGTGATCATGTCCTACATGTCCTGAATGGTTCTTTGACGTTTTGGTTTTATTTGAGGTTGTTAGATGGATTGATGTCAATCATCTTGGTAATCTTGCAAACTCGTTACTTGGTTATTTTCCAGGCTATACCAGCTTTTGATATCCCAATACCAACAACCATGACGACGATAACGCTTAATAAAATAAGGTTTTGGTTATCATGATTATAGTAAAAATAATAACAAAAACGGTTAAAAAAACTAGCAGATTCGACTAATAATGAAAATCGTGTCTAAACCCACAGACCCTGCAAAACTATAGACCCTCTACAATCGTGACAATCATTTAATGGATGGCAATCGTTAGAACCAAGTACGTACATTAAAAGCAAAAGCCTACACTGCAAAAAGTGTTTAGAAATCGAGGACAGATGATGTTTAAAGGGACCATTTCATATGATGTGTTTAGATGTTTAAGATCTAAACATATAGGCTAAGTGTTGAAATACTAGACGTTTAACTTTCTAACGGGGCTTTCTAAACACCAATCTGTCCTCGATTTCTAAACACTATTTTTGCAGTGTAGGCTAAATTGAATTTGTTGAACATGTTGAAGAAAATAATTCGTGTTTCATCAGATATGTGTACCGTTTCATTGATTTTTGCTACAGACTGCGCCGTACATTCAGGACAAAATTTCGACAATGTCTAATATGTGGGGCAATGAAGCAAAAAAGAAGACACAGATTTGCGGTTGACGAAGGTGATGAATATGACAACCATGACAACGAAACGTATGAGTGGGTGAGTTCATAATTATCAAATATTCCAGATAATACAAGTAGGCATACTCTGGTATAGTTTAAGGTTAGCAACTTTTTAACTCTTGCGATTTAGTAGTTCACGGTATCTTGTGAATGGTAGTGAGCTTTTGGCAAAAATTGCATTGATCATTTCATAGCGAGTGTCTAATCAAATATCACAGATATAGGTCCTATGGTTCTTGACTTGAGCCAGAACGAAATTCAAATTTCGCGATATCTTTGCTAAACGAATTAATCTGCAAAAATATTTTGTACATAAACATTATGTAGCCAGAGTATTCCAGTGATAAAAAAATCTTTTTTTTGAGAAAAATGGGGGGATGAGGCTGTGGATCACGAAATGCCCTTTTATGTTGTAAAGAGGGCTGGAACAACAACATTTTTGTAAAACGTACGTAACTCATTAACAACAATAAATCAAGCAAGTTTTAAAAGTATGATTTGTAGAATAAACTTTTGCAAAACATCAAAGTGCTATTTTTCAATAATACTGTATATTGATTTTAGATAATGAAAATCGACATTAAACATCGATCCGAATCAGAGACATCCATCCACATGCCAACTGGTAATGGGTCTTTCTGCCCGGGGGGGCACTTCAATTTGAAATGGATATAGGTGTAGGGCTGGCGCTTTCGCACTAAGGGGCATTCGGTGAGAGCAACATGTAAAAAATATGGGGTCATTGGGTGAGAGCATGATTTTTGGCATTCGGTGAGCTATATGAGAGCAAAATGTAAAAAATATGGGGTCATTGGGTGAGAACATGACCTTTTTTGTAAATGGAATCTTTGGGTGAGAACCAAAACAGCGCCACAAAAACCTCGAAAATCGAATTTCTAGTTCTAAATGGCTTCAAATTTCTTTATTTTTTCAAAATAAGTAACAAAATCAGTGATAAATGAAAGTTGCTGTTCAAATTGAACTTGTAAGGGTCTTTGGGTGACAGATCAAATGGAAAAATAGGGGGTCTTTGGGTGACAGAGCGCGGAGCGAGCATGTGTTCGTAAAAAAATATGGGGTCTTTGGGTGACAGCGATGCTGAAAAAGGGGGTCTTAACAGCCCTACATACGCGTCACCTCCAAAGTTGGAGTGCCCCCCCGGGTCTTTCTGTAGGAGATTTTACAAAAGTTAAGCTCTTTGAGTCAGACAGAGCACATCAGATCCTAGAAAGGATCTGACAGAGAGACCTGCATGGGCCACAGGCTGGGCTGGGCCCGAGGCCGGTGGTAGGCCAGGGATGGTAGGGCATAAACAGTTCCGAAATACAAAATTAACCACTGGTAAAAATACCAACAAGACACTGGGTATGTAGGCCTAAGGGATAAACTGTGCATATGAGATGTGGGTGCAAGTGGCATTAACGTTCACTTGCGTGAACAAAAAGGAGTCTAAATGAAGTAAAATTTTGAGCGAAGATAATCAAAATTCTGGTACTTTTAGAGAAGAAAAAAAAGGATACGTGCGCGTGCATGCATTTAATCCATCCCGTCCATTTTGCAGTTACGGATACTAGTAATATATGGTCAAAATGACGGGCTGGTATTTTTTGTAGGCCTACTGCACTTGCCGTACGAAGAACCAGGCACGTCATAATCATAACATTAATTTCAAGGCATATGACCTACAAAAATATATCAATGTTAATATTTTTACTCAATAATGTAAAAGAAAACTTTGTCAATTTTGTAAATAAAGAGCTACGTCGGATTTCTTAGACATTAGTTTTTTGCCTTATAGGCTTTATTTTATGTAAAATACAAATTAAGTTTAAACAGAAATCACGTTTTGAAGCACGCGGTATCTTCCATGGTCTATGGTATAATGGTGCACTCTATGATTCTATAAATATAGGTCTACCTGATCATGCAGATTAACTTATTAATTTGGCCTCATTAGTCATCGTTATGAATACTCATATTCATGTCAAGACTACAGCCCTGGGATAATAAATGATCATGACGCTGCCAAGCAAAATGTGCTGTATCCCGTAAACTGTCAACTTTGGACACAAATGAATAAGGCCCATTCTCAGATAAAGCGTCCAAGTTTGGGCTCAGGAATTGCAAAATGCCAACCACGAAGAATTCGTGAAAATCATTCAGAATCGTAAACTTTAATAGTTTCAGAACACAAAACAATGCATGGGTGATTTTTCAACAATACTTCATTTTTGAGCAATATTACTTATACGCATTGGGGGTAACGTATCAGTGGTAACGTATCTGTGAAGCCCTTTCCCACTTTTGTCTTAATCGTGCAAGTGTAAAAACTTACCGACTTAATACCCATACTTGATCAGTCATCACCCAATGTACTAAAGTCTGGTATGGTATTTGGCTTCATTTATCACAGCGTTTTTTCCGAGGGGAGTAGAATTTAGGTAACGTATCTGTGAACGCATGAACGTAACGTCAGGATTTTTTGCCATTAATAGACCTGATTTTTTTACTTTGAAACCATTGTGTTATGTACCACATATATAATATAACTATAGAGCCTGCTTGATCCATAACATATGGGAACATTCATATAGCCAGTTATTTTGACAGATTGTTATTCATTAGAAATATTGTAACGTATCTGTGAACAATTTTGGCGACATAGTCTCAAAGACCTGTTTGAAAAATTTAATAACTTGCGTTGTGATGTTTTATACTTTATAATTAGGGCATGATACCACTAATGAAAAGTACCTATATTCCATTATTATGCGCGCATGTTTAACGAACAGGGACACATAATACGGAACGTACCTTGGCTGGCGACATGGAGGAAAACAATGGACATGCATAATCAGCTTTATTGTTTTATACTTTCTAGGCATGTTACAACCTCCAGCCCCACACATTTTAGAAAGCAACTCCTAAGTATTAGTTATATTAATAAAAGTCATTTCTTTCTGACGAAACAAGTCTGAATACGACTTGACACTATGGGCGACACAGGTTTGGCTTTTTGGACACTTTATCGGAGAATGTGCCATAAGGTACCCTGACCAGTCGTCCAGACCATGCTGGGCCCAGGGGGTACCCAAACTGCGACCCCCCTGAAAATCCCGGTATTTTGGGGAAATGCAACATTTTTAGGCAAATTTTTGAACTTTCGTCCTGCATATTTCTTCCAGGCTTAACCTTGCAAAACAAATCTGGTGCTGTTACAAGGGGTGAGATTGGGGGTTCTGGTTACTTTATCCCATTTCAGTCCAAATTTTAGTTTACCTGAACAATATTTTTTCAAATGTCGCCCCCCCAGTGGCAGAAGAGAGTTACTTGGGAGTCTGGGTTATATAGCTAACCCCACTAATCGGGCCTTTTTTGGCAATCCCAAAGAATTACTAGACCCGGTGACAACCCAGTGACCTCTGCTAGCTTCCAAAGCATGAACAAATCACCCTTTACATTGTATATTTTCATTCTTTCTTTATAGGCCTGGCAAGGTGGTGAAACGCATCTCTTAGACATGTCAAAACAAAAGAAACATCGTCAAACCTCATCATCAGATGAAGAAGACATGCCAATATCCTCTGCGTCTTCTGATGAAGGCATCTCATCGGGTGATGGCAATACTTCTGATGAATACACTATGTCGGATACATCGCCATTTGGTGAAAGCAACAAGCAAGATGACAAGGCAAGAGGTGGAATCACAGGACTCATACTGGAAGTTGTCCAGGCAGGATTCTCAAATTTCTCCTATGTTTGCATTTAACTACAAAGTGTTCATCAATTTAATACAAGTGATATGTCACTATTATATACAACTTTTTTTTTACAAGCCTCAAAATAAGCAGATCTGGACCCTAGGAGCCACACATTTGGAAAAAGCAGCTCCTGGTCCTGAGATTATCTAGTGTGAACTAGGAGCCATTTTTAAAGAGCTAAGAGTCATTTATATTTCAATTGTACGCATTAAGTATACAAAACTTGCTTTAATTAACAGGCTCTAAAAACTAGAGCCTGGTTCATATGATTTTGGTGTGGACCAGGAGCCAAAATGTTATGACCATTAGGTAAATGGCTCCTGGGTGCCTGGTTATTTTGAAGCTTGATTATATATAATTATTATTATGATTATGAAAAATTTCAAATAATTATTTGAAATTGTTCCAACCCACATAAAATGTGAAATTGAATTTTAAACTGCAGGATTATGGAATCAGATAGCAAAATTTGCATAGTATTTTTGTGGGACCTGAGAGCACATCAGACATATCGAATTGCATTCTGAATACGTGGAATGGCCTTCTGGTATCAAATAATTTTGATTGTTTTTTAAATTTGTGATATACTGGTAATACAAATTTTATGGCAAATGATTAAAATGTGATATTTTTGATATTTAACAGTCCTCAAAGTAAACTTTACAAATGTAATGATATAGTGTATTTAGCTGGGATGAAAAGCCGGTCATTAATTGAAAACTTTGACCTTTCATATTGAAGATATACATTTCCCCCGAAAAGACCTACATTTTTTTTGGTGTTTTTTGGGGAAAAATCTATATCTTCAATACGAAAATTCCACATGATGGACGGCTTTTCATTCCAGCTACATACACTTTAAGTACATATCATTAGATTTATACAATTTACTTCGAGGACTGTTATATTTCAAAAATATCAACTTCTAATCATTTGCCATAAAATGTGTGTTATATATTGAGAATTTAAAAAAATATCAAAATTATTTTATATCATAAGGACATTCCTCGTTTTTAAAATGCAATTTGATGTTTGATCCCACAAAAATTTCATGAAAATATTGCTATTTGAGCCTTTAAAGCAAGATTTGTAAATGTAAAAAGTACATTAGCCTATCATTAGATGACTGTGACACCCCATCATCTTCAAAATACTCTGATGAATGCATCATCTAGAGAGTTCTTATCCTAATGTATAGAATGCATTGATGCACATTATAAATGTAAATTAATGTAAATTGTAATGTAAATAATGTATATTTGATATTCCTCAAAAAATTAAGTTTCAAAGATTGATGAAGCCCTAAACACTTGTTTTATTACAAAGCTGACATTGCCCTCTTCCCCTAAATGTACTAAGTAAACTGGAAGTGGGTCAAAATAACACTAATACAAGAAACATAAATTAATCTTCAACCCTGTCCTCCATCACAAAACTTGTTTCATTCAAAGGGCTTCATCAATACTTAGAAAGAACAACCAACCAACCAATCTCAACCCTGTCTGCTCTTGTAATAGACTGTATCCAATACAACCTAAATGGTAATGGTATAACAATTGAAAAGGCAGCCGTGTTGGTGGACAGTCTAAAATGACAGTGGGATCTTGATTCCACAACCATTCATACCTATCACCTGTATTTATAGTTTAGTGTTTCAGAGTACAAATTTCTTCTCCCTTCCCCTTTCTCTTCTTCCCTCTTTCTTTCCTTTTTTCTCTTCTCCCTTCCTCTCTTTTCCTTTCTTCTTTCCCCTTTCTCATCTTCCCTCTTTCTTTTTCTCTCCTTCCCCCCTATTCCCCCTTCCCTATTTTTTGCTCAAGTTCCCAGTTTGTTTGTGTGTGTGTGGGGGGGGGGGGCTTGCCCTCCTGGTTACGCCACTGTATGGGAATTGCCCCTTTGAGGCCTCCTGGTGACATATGACATAATTGTATTTAAATAAGGAAGAGTGACATCGTATTCGATAGGGTCTATAAAAATAAACATACCATATTTATTCCATTAACCCCCCAGGGTGCTAACAAAGTCATTTTAGGTGGGCACTTATTTTTAACAATGTTTACATAATTGCATACATGAAAAATGGCCCAAAGTATTCATCAATCATCATCAGTGTGCCATATTTTCAGACCAGATTGGTCCAGAATGGCATGAGCAGTTAGCAATATCAGTTTGTTTGTTGTGAAGTCACTGGGTGGGCGGCATACGGGCATGGGCAGTTATTGGAATGAATACATATGGATCAGTTCAAATTATTTTGTTTTTATACTTTTGTAAAAAAATTACACCAAAATTCTTATGTATAAATGTATAATATATTGCATGTTTTCATCCATGTATGAAAAATGATTGATGAGAATAAAGTGATAAATATTTAAAATGTTACAACAATTACATACTTACAATTAATATTGTTACTTTTCTTTCTTTTACCCAATATGCTTTGGGTACATCAATTTGCCATAGAAGTGATGATGTAACAGGATTAACTTCCATAGCAATAGGTTGAAACATTTTTTGAATATATCGCTCTGCTCTAGTACGTTCATACGATACCTCTGCATTGAACCATAGATGTCAAAGAACAGGGATAAAGACCTGGATCGTAATTCTATAGAATATTCATATCATGCTGATCACTTGCACCTGTAAGATTAGTATCTTTAAAAAGAATCTTTGTATGCAATCTATGATTTCGGACATACAAAGGTGATGAGTGCAACCAGCTTGTAGTGCAGGGCGATATATTCAAAAATTGTTTTAACCTATTGCTATGGTAGTTAATCCTGTTACATCATCACTTCAAAGGCAAATAAAATAAAAATTATATGTAAACCATGATTGTGTAAATGGGCAATTCCATGGAAGACATGATCTTAATATTCCACACTGCAAGTGTGAATTCCTAATGGGGTTACCTGAATGGGTGACTACATTTGAAATTTACACCCCTGTCTGGGAGATTAAGGTCATTTCTTCAATACATGTAGGGGGTGCATGGACTTTAACTGGGATAGCACAATGGAGAAACCCTTGGCCATTTTACAGTAATAACAAATTGAGAATATTCCCAGTCAAAAGGTATTTCTTGGGCTCACATTTATTCCTGATCCTCATATAATTTGTGTTAGCTGTGTCTCACATTGCAATATACCCTGTTACTTAAGATGAAGAATATACAATGTACAGGAAGTTTGCCTTGTCATTTTACCATGATAGTAGAAAATACTCTCCTTCAGAGACAGAGAGAGAGAGAAAACAACTTTGCAAAATAAAACTACCGTACCTTATGAAAAAACAGAATCAAATGTTTATTAGAATTAAAACCACTGATCAAAAAATCATTTACACATGAATATATTTTACTAAAAGCATATAAAAAAGTTATTTATCCTTATATGGCTGACTTTTTTTTTCATCAGAAGATCACAATTTCAGAAGAACAAGCCTGGTCCAAGTAACCCACTATTCGAAATAAAAAACCCTTTAAACCACCTTAATATAATAATTTGTCTCAAAGCCCTTCCTTTTAAAGCACCTTAATTTAATAGTTTGTCTCAAAGCCCTTCCCATCTTGGAAAACTGAAAGTAGAATGTGTTTGTTTGTTTTTTACTTTAATTTTTTCATCAAAGCGTGGGACACACTTGTTGACAAAAATATACCACCTTTCACGGAAAGGGTGTTTAACTGTGGTGAATATGAAGAATTTTATTGAGATTTACGACATCGGCTATTTTCATGTCTGACAACGTCAGATTTTTGTGTGGTGGATTTGGAAAAAAAAAAGCAGCAAAAAATGAAATTTACTCAATCCAGGAGAATAAAACACACAAAGTGGGCGATTTTAAATGTTTTGAGACAAACTATTAAATTAAGATTGCTTTAAATATAAATCCTAGCTATGGCCTGATCTGTGATGTGATTTTGGTTGAATTGCATGATCACAATACTTATTTAAACATTTAGTCCTTGGATCACCACTGAAGCTACAAATACAATACTTTTGATTGCTTGGCAGCTATCAAAACTACAATTTATCATGGCCTGTTGAAATCCAGATCCAGCCATTCCATCCAAGGTTCTGTACTTTGGGATACCCTGTAAGCCTTGTAGATTTGCAGTCGACAATGCATATTGAACCAGAGTGACGAAACCAGAGATTCCAGCCTCTTCCTCTTTGATCAGGTAAGTATATACATCATTGCAAAGATTTGTGAACTATTTACAAAGTCGCAGGATGCTTCACAACCACAGTCATGTATGTTACTAATGGCGAGGCACAGTTCCAAGTCCTTTCATATTTGTAGCACTTATGCAAAAAAACAGAGGTGGCATCCTGATTATCGTTTAACTCATAACATATCATATCATATCATATTATGTCATATCATATCATATCATATGCATCACATGGCAGATCCAGTAAATACGCATCACATGATGTAGCTCTTTTTATACAATAACCTTTTCATACAATAATCAGGTGATCAGTGTGATGGCATGTGCAAAAGAACTTTGTATATTGATGGGACTTGTTCAGTAAGAGGATGTCCATCACAGAACATTTTATTTTTTCTTGTTCTTTTTCTTTTGTGAGACCTTAGGCGATGGATTGGTGACAACAGTCATAGATCTTGGTTCTTGGGCTGCAGCTTTTGAGAGAATTTCTTGCTCTATGTTGGATCCAATTGCTTTCTCCATATTCTAAAGAAAATAAAAGGATTATTATGATGAGAAAAATAATCACATACAAATGATTTATAGAGACAGAGAATAAAGAGAAACAGTATGTTGAAGGTGGGGTTGGCACAAACCTGCATTTGGTCTTGGACCCCTATAATTTAACTACAATAATATGTATAGTCCGTCAACTCAGAAGTACAAAGTAAATAGACCTCGGAAACTGGAGGTATGAGAATAATTATTTCAGTGCAATGCGTGTGTAAAAATTTATGCTTCTTTGGCACGCCAACAGCTGCGCAATTTGTACTTGCCGAGCGCACCATGCTCTTTATGCATCACATTTTTTATCGAACCCTGATGCCAGACTTAGTTTGTACTTCTAGGTTGAAGCAGTCTCTGGACTCCTTCCAAGAATCCAAGATTTAGAGGCTAATACTTCTCCTGTACCATGAAGGATGGTAAGCACCAATAGCCCAGAACAGGGTGCACTGGAGAGAGAAGACACTGCAGACATGAGTCCTTTGGTTATAGATGGGGTGACAAATAATTCATTGTATCAGGATTTTGCAAGTTGGGGATCAAGTTCTTGATTTCCCCAACTGAAACCTTCAGCTGAAACTAAACCGGGTAGAAAATGTTACAAATCTAAACTTCCCCAGACTGATGGATAAAATGGGGGAGGGGAGCATCCTAAAACTCTCCATTGTCAGTGGCGTACCGTGGCTGCTCCTACCCCGGGGGGATGAAGGAAATTCAATTTTGCAGCCCCTTCCTCAACAGCCCGAAAAGGTTGACCCAATTTTTTTTTTCGGTCGTTTGAAAAAGTGAAGAGCAAAAAAACAAAAACAAAAAAGGATTATAAGCGCATAAGCGCTAGCGCCCTATAAGCAACACATTTTGACGTATAGTACAATTTTTGCACAATTTTTTATACTTATCACAATTTTTCCGCCCTTTTTTCTTTACTAATTCTTTTTACTGCCCCTTCTTCTTCCGCCGCCCCTTCTTCTTCCTCCGCCCCTTCATTTTGGCCGGCCCCTGCTTTTACCCCGGGGGGCTGGCGCCCCAAAGCCCCCCAAAATACACGCATGATTGTGCATGCCAAAGTGCCGTAACTGTTTTCCAAATATAACTTGCAAGATCACGACACATAAATTTTAATTAATGGTACCCGGTAACTGATAACAGCATGTACTTCTAACTTTTAGATATGGAGTAGCTCTATGGATATTGTGTTTACAAGGAATAATGAGGAGAATAGTAAACATACTGTCACAGTACCCAACCATACAAAATGACTAAGATACTTCATCTCACCTTGTAAAAAATGTTATAATAATATATACATTATAGACAGAATAATATAGAATTATTTGAGAAGGTTTAAGTTTTGGAAAACTGATTTACTTGATTCTCACAGTCACATGAATTATTGTGACATTTTCATATATTGCTTGTGTTGCTATAAAACTGTACTTACTTTCTTTAATTTGGCCATCTGAAGATGCTTGGCTTTCTTTGGAGCAATGACTCTACCTGAAAGGATAAAAAAATAGAAAACAATGATGATAGTATACTAAACACATCACAAAGGCAAAAAGAGTAATTTAAACATGTTTTGTGTCAGGCCATTTTGTATGACAACTGATCTGCTCAGACTGCTACATGTATTCGTCGGAGCATGCAAGTGGAAATTTATGAATGAACTTTGCGCCGTACGCACACATTGTTTATAGCTCCGACTTTGCAACATTACGGTAGTATGCATTCATCAAAGGGTTACTGCAAAATATTATAGCCTAGATATTTATATTTAGCTTATAATATTAATAGTTATCACTGTATTATTTTTATTAACTGTTAAAAATGTAGGTATGCCAGGCAAACCTTAGTTAACACATTTGTGACCATCTTCCACAACTGAGCCCGGATGTCGCCAGTGCCACTATTGAGATATGCTCCATTGAACTTAACAATAAACAATAGGAAACAAAGGATTTATTGACTGTTATATTGATTTTTCACTACTTAAATGTCCATGACTATAGACGAATCCAAATACATGCATTCCTAGATGCGACAGGATTACCTCTATTGTATATGGTCATGTTTTTTATACTGGGACCCTAAAAAAGGTGGTGCTGTCACATTTTGCTAAATCATTTTGTCTACTTATTCCTATATTTTTGCTAAAATTCATCATGAACAAATGGTTTTGGTCTTATTTTGGAGATAAATTATTAATCTAATGAATTAATAACAAATACAATTAAACAAATGTATTAAAAAATTACAACAGCTTAATTAAGTTAATTAGTCAGGGGTGGTGCGGAAGTGGAGGAGCCGAAGCGGAGGAGCTCTGTGTAATTCCAATGGGAAGTTGATGTTCATTAATAAAATTTATGCACTTTGTTGCCTAGTAGAAGTAAAAATGCATTTTGCATAATGTTAATCTTATTTTTAACTTTCTATAACTATAATTGCCTAGTTAATCTTAATGAACTTAGTAATTAAGGATTTAACAAGCTTTTAATTAATGCAGTGGAATGTGGGTCATACAATACAATGGGCTGTAATTTTGCATGCATGCATATGAAATAAATTTCAATATTGTTTTATCTTTGAAATATGAAATAAATCTTCTAAAAGGAGATTATTACAGTCAAAGGATTTAATCTGATTACATATTGATCTCTGGTTATTGTTAAATAGTTTATTGATGTAGGCTAATTGTACATGTATTGTACATGTACCTTTGTTACTAATTATTCACTGAATATTGATTTTTGGAACACCCTATATAGGAATTGGATATTTAAATTTGATTTTATAGCAATTCTGTAAACTATTTTGAATATATCTTCCAAATTTAATGGCACTTAGGGAAATTTTACATAAATTAAAAAAATTAATTTCTTTTTTTCACACCCTGTATAACACAATGGGCTTAACAAATAACGTGCAAACTATACATTTAATCTAACTATGTACATTCCAAATATCAAGTTCATTTTCCAATTTAATATACTATGTAGAAATATTGGGGCGGTAAAGAAATTTATTTTTTTCGGTATTTTTCAATGGAATCACCCTGTATATTTTTTGGTACACCCTGTATATCCATTCAAACTTTACAGATTTGCAATCATGACAATATATGCTTTCTAAAATGTATACTTTTACTAGTTTGGGTGAAAACTTTTTGAAATATAATCAGAAATACAAAAAAGGAGTTGATTTTTGACAAATTGCAAGATGTGACACAATTGGGTCCCACCTCAAAAAACATGACCATATATTATTCTAACTCTCCTCGTCTTTGCATCTTCTCTAGGTGTTAGGCGGCTTTTATTTGCACAATCGGGCGCTCAAAACCCCAGGTTGGTGCTAGCGGGAAACCAAAGATGGCCGACCAAATCCTGACCATGACTTGGCTCGTTGGATTCGTCTATAGACATGATATACATCATTTTAAAGCTAATTTCAAGCAGAATATTTTGGTTGAATATCTCAAAAATGATGATTGGTGACTTCAGGGCTCAGTTGTGCTTAGTACGAGGAACCCATACCGTAGTAGCTCTGCACAACGGTATGGGATGAAGTGTATACAAAAAGCTAGTGCAACGTTGCACTAAAAAATACAAGGCTCCTGTAGCTTAAATAGTTGCATGTTTGTCATAATATTAATTACACAGCTTCTTGTACTTCTTGCCTAAACTCCTATGCTTGAAATTGTAATTAATACTCCATTATTTTTATCCAGAATAAATAAAAATTCATTAACACATGATCCACATCGGCACACCAAAACTGAGATGGCACTTCAGTGCAAACTTAGATATAGGTATGCCAGGCAAACACATTTGCTAGTCAGCCAAATTCACCGACAATATGTCAATTGATGCATTTATACATAGAAATTTAAAACAACTGGCCGAAGAAAGAAACCTACATAAATATGTTTTCTATACTTCACTTGACCCAAATATATGATTTTTTATGGTGATAAGTCACTAGCACATGGAATTTTAGAGGGATTTTGATAGCAGAGACTAAGATCTAGAAACACCCCCGAAATGCCATTTTGGGGAATTTTGCTAGCTGAATCTTTTTGACATTGTTTGATGAAAGTCAATCTTTGACAAGATGTAACTTTGCTACGGAAAGTGCTATGAAAAAAAGGTTTTCATTTTTGGCTTTATTTACTCAAGGGCTTTAATTTGATATATAAAATGATGCAGTTTGATGGCAAATTTGAATTCACCTAGCATACGTATTAGATAGGGCAGCACCAATACGAAAATGTCATACCGATAAACGATGTGTCTGTTTTGCCTGTTTTTTAAGTTTGTGTTGCGAACTAAGTTATGCTGGATGCCTTTGGTCACATTTGCTAGTCAGCAAAATTGGGCTAAACCGGGCCCAAACACAAGATGTAACTTTGCTACAGAATGCGCTATGACAAAACGGTTTCAGTTTTGGCTTTCTTTACTCAAGGGCTTTAATTTGATAATGTAAGATGATGCTGTTTGATGGCAAATTTGATTTCACCGTAAGTAAAAAATGATAAGGCTGTAATGATAAGCTTAGTCACGATTATGCACTTTCCAGTTTCCCACGCGTTTGAACGGGAATTGGATTGCGTACTTTTTCGATGTCTAGTGAGCAAATTTTTTCAATATTTTGAGAAAATAATGTCAAATTTTCTATTCTATATTGTTTGGTAATAATGTCTTTTGCCAATAGTATGTTTAAAGTTGTAATTTTGTGTTTTTGATCGCAAAAATCGGATATTTTCGTTCCCGATTCAATTCTGAACCCTTCGCAAGGGTGCCGATTTCGCAGAACTTTGACGATAATTTTGCCTTTTGGACACTAAAATGCTTTCGATCCTTAATTTTGTTTCAACCGAGTCTTAAATTATCAAGCACAATACTGTTGGTACCACTTTTATATACATTGATGAAATTTTAAAGATTTTTTTCAAGTTTCTAACCGGTATAAATCGTTAAGTGTGTATTTCCCATTGACATCCAAAATGGCATAAGCCAGTCCTCAATATACATAGGTACGGCGTATATAGGACTGGCAAGCGAGTCTAGATAAGCTTACTTATACTTACCTTTCTTTTTTGACATGGATTTTTTTTGATGAACATGTCTCTGTTTATTGCGCCCTTTATTTCCAGGCACCTGGACCTTTGTCTTCACCTTCCCTTGCATCTTGATTAATTTCTTAGTTTGGTAGAAACTATGATATAAAAAGACAAATCTGAGGAGAACACACATGTATGCACTATTTCCGCGTGAATTGAAATAAATCAATGTTTACATGAGGGCGCTGCTCTTTTACGTGTTTTTAAATTACACGAAACGCGTAATTCTTTTTAGTAATTTTCAATTTAAAACGGGAGTTAAATCAAATAAGATTAAATACGTAAATATACAATATATAAAACAACATCGTCGAAGCACGTATTAAATCTGTGCATTTATATAATACATTATGATTAATTGCAGTTTGGCAAACTCATACTTAAAACAAAATATTTAAATTACTGATTAATTGCAGTTTTTTGCTCCCTCAAACTTTACTCAGTTTCGGAGGTGCTCCTATTGAAAGGAGGAATATCCAAGAAGAAGAAGAAGAAGGAATGGCCGCGCCCATGGAGCAAAAAAAACTTGTATACGCAGCAGTCACAAATATTCCGTCAGAATTCCACTCATCAGACTTACGAAATTATTTTTCGCAATTTATTGAAGGAAAGGGGTTTGTCTGCTTTCACTTCAGACATCGACCAGAATTTAGGAGGAATGGTGACACCAGCATTGAGGCCAAAAACACTGATAAGCTTAAGCTTACCACTGGCACTGGCACTGCTTCACACATTGCAAGTACAACTTCAGACTTAGGTACAAGAAGAGTTCATTCAAAGAAAAATGAAGCAGATCAGACACATCAAACTAGCAAGGGTCAAACCACATGTTGTGTTGTACGATTAACAAACCACAATTTTATAAAATTCATGAAAATGTATCACAAAAAACTGTGGATAGACAAAACTGGAGAAATAATGAGTGCAAGGTGTATGATTGTAAAAATTCGTGTGAGAAGTGACAATGAAGGTATGTATAAAGACGTTGCTTCATTATTGTATTTTATTATACTCAGTTATAGTTTAAAAATACAGCTAAAAACCATGTGACTTGGGGTGTGATTTGAAGTGACCTCACTCACCTCAGGTCCTCCACTTATAAGTTAAAGTCCCGTTCAGTGATCCCAGCGAAAGTATAAAAAAAGTAAAACTGTGTATAAATCACTTAAGGGTACACTAAGTATTGTATGTTGAAGCAGCCACAAAAAAAATCAATTTTCATTATAATCTAAATCTAAATCAATAAGCCTATATTATTAAAAACTACAATGTATCACTTTGATGTTTGCAAAAGTTCATTCTACAAATCATGTACTTTGAAAACTTGCTTGATTTATTGTTAATGAGTTATGTATGTTTTACAGTAGTCCTCTTACTTAACAACATAACTCAGAGCCCGTATCCAGCTCTTCAAAGCTTTGTTTTTCCCGCGTACAGTCGCCTGATGGAATTCTCTACCAGTGAGCACCTTGTCTTCTTCAACTTACGAGGTGTTCAGGGGAGCAGTTACTGGTTCAATGTAATTCCAGGTCCATTTTTACTTGCACTTTGTATATATCGGCACCTTCATTACCTGCACTGCACGGGAGCAACAAGTTTTCTTCCTTGGCACTACATCCAAACTTATGGACCTTGCCAAGTATTTACGTAGAGGTAGAGGTCAAGAACCACAGGACCTACAAATGTATATCTGTGTGATATTTGAATTCTTCTGTACTCACTATGAAATGATCAATTCAATTTTTGCCAAAGCTCAATACCATTTGTAAGATGCTGTAAACTACCAAATGGCAACAGTTTAATATAGTTGCTATATAACGCAGCTTTCGGTTTAACCACAAGCAGGCCCTGTTAGCACCTATGACACAAACAAATGTACCAAAATCTGAATTTTACAATCCTCCGGATGAACAAATCCTTGAATGGACCTTTAAGATGCATCTGGTATTATTCCTAGCTATGTAAATAGAGACACATTTAACAGAGCTGTGCATCCTTTTGCAGGGGCAGCGCCACAGGGGCGGGGGGCAAGGGGGGCAATTGCCCCCCCCCCTATGATTTTCAAAAAAGTGGTAAAAGGAAGGAAAAGAGAAAGAGAAGAAGGAGAGAGAAAAGGGAGGGGAGAGAAAGAGAGGAGGGCGAAGTAGACAAGGTGCCATTCCCCTCCCTGGCCATGGTTAGAAGGAGGAAACGCCCCCTTCGGACATCTTGCCCCTTGTGGAATGCTGACCTATATGGTTTTAAAGTTGTTGGTTATTATAGTTTGGGCCCATTTCCGGCAAATTTTCCCCCATAAAAGTCACATGGCCTCTCTTGCCTTCTCCCAACTACTTTCGCTCGCTACACTCGGGAATGGGCAAATTTTTTCCTTTTCTGACTGAAAAAGTGTTTTTTTCCGCTCACTATGCTCGCAAAGTGGACCTTTTCGGCTTCTGGGGCGACTACCTCCCGCCTATGCTCTTGATTGCGGCTTTCAATTTGAAATATTTCCAACCTCAAGACATCCCCCATTCATATCATTTTATCGTGCCAATTTATATAAAAAAACAAAACAAAAAAAGGCATATCATATACAATGCAACTGACTTAACATCCTAGGCCTATCGCGTTGCGACCAGAGGCGTAGATCTGACCTGGGGTGAGGGGTATAAATCCCCCCAATATTTTGATAGGGTAGATGGTTCATACAATCATTCCCCAATGTTGATGCCTGTATGTGGGTTTCTGACCAAAGTAACCTCATATTTGGCCATTTTAGCCTAAAAAGTGCCAATTTTTTTCGCGCTTCGCGCGACTTTATTTAACGTTTCCACCATATTTCACTTCATGCACATTTGTACTAGGGGGGTCACACATTTGCTCATTAGGTGTCTGCATACGACCCATAAATGAACAATGGCATGTTTTGAGCATAAAAAAATATCAAATTGTTTTCTTCATACAGACCTAAACATTTTGAAATATTTATTTAGTATATGTGTAGTTACAAAAAAAAAATTTTTTAGGTCTATTGACCTTTTGAATTTTACACGGCGGCTCTGTGAAAGCACCCGATTATTTATCAGCAAAGACCAGTGTCTGGATCCGCAGAAGAAATTAAGAAATTGCCTTTAGAAAGTGAGTTTTTCGACCCGGTGCCAACGATGTAGTGAATTTTAAAGTTACTTTTTCTGAACCATGAGAAATGTGTCTTTATTTTGGCACAACTTGTTTTTTTCTACGATAAATTTGAAAATTTGATGTTTTTTTGCCCGAAACGTGTGTATTTTCCCATAGGAAACGCCGTCCAAGGGTGAAATTTTGATATGATGACTGTAGATGATGAGTTACCCTACTGTGTGCCCAGTGATCGATTTTCGTATATTTTTTTGTGTAGCAAAGAATGCTACTCACTTTCAGATTTGAGTAGCAATTCCAAAATTGTGAGTAGCATTTTGCAACATGCTAATCCTGAATGTTCCATTTTCAGTTCAAGTCAGTGGCCAGTGATCGATTTTTTTGTATATTTTTATGTGTAGCAAAAAATGCTACTCACTTTCAGATTTGAGTAGCAATTACAAAATTGTGAGTAGCATTTTGCTACGCTAATCCAGGTAAATCGAACACTGTGTGTGCCACATGTGCAATCAAATTGAGACTCCTTTTTCCTGAATCTCCACAAAAATATCTTTCTTTTGACGTAAACAAGAAATTTCTAGGATGTTGGGTTCAAAAATGGCAATATATTGAAACATTTGTTTTTTGGCCATTTTCCTGTGTATTTTCCCATATAGAAATTGTTGACCTTACTTGTGAAGTTTTCATATTTTTCCATTTCTGGAGTGTAGTTATCAACATATTATGACCAACTTGTTGTTTTTATCTACTGCAGTGGTCCAACTTGAAGTCCTAGAGTTGTTTTACCTTGAATATGGATGTACAAAGTTGATATTTTTATTCCGAGGGTGTCCGTAACTTGCTGTTTCATTCTGTAGCACTTTTTTACATTGAGCGGCAATTTCCTTGATTTTCTAGATTTTTCCCACTTTGGAGGCAATTTCTCACAATATTTTGATGCACATGAAGCTTTTGTTGTTGTTTTTGTGTTTCAACCCAAGGGTTAGAGTTGGCTTAGTGTAAATGCAGCCATTCACAATTCATATTTTTAATCTGAGATTGTCGTAAACCTGCAATTTTATTCTGCAAGGGGTTAAAATGAGAGTGCTGACGATCCTTGATTTTGGTGTTTTAGTCCATATTTGGAGTAATCTTTTTCAAAAACTGAAGCAAATGATGTACCTCTTGACATATCTATGTTGAAAGACTCAGTTATACAGCAACTTAAAGTGAAAATCAGACATAGGAAGCATATAGTTTTGATTTTTTTTAGTCTTCAAACATGCCATATTGTCGAAAACATGCGTTTTTATCCAAATCATGCTGAAAAACAGCAATTTTTTCGAAATTTTAAATTGGCGTAACTTCGAAACGCTTTATCCAATTTGAACCATTTAAATTGCTATCTTCATCTTTTTGCAAGATGCTTCTGAAAAACTTAATGCCAAACATTTATATTGTAGATAAAATAATGATGTGACCCCCCTATAATTGTACCATGAACTTATTTTGTTGCCAAAAGGTGCTGGATTTACTTATGGAGTAGGTCCATGCCTAAAACCAGCGGGCTGAAAGTCAGGCCCGTGAATGAAATCCATAAAAATATGTGGTTGGAAAATAAATAAATAACTCTAAAAAGGGTGAAAATGGTGCATCAAATGGCTTCATTTGTGCTTTCATTTTGAAAATTTGCTCAATTCTGAGGGGGGCACATCCCCCCTGCGTCGCGCTGCATAAAAAATTAAAACAATTATTTTGCACCCCTATCAAAATACCCCGGCGCCGCCCCTCTCCTTTTGATATATGTATGTACACATGTGGTCTTTGGGTGACAGATATAAGGAGAAATGGGGTCTCAGTGATACCATTATTCATCAAAAATATGAGGTCTTGGGTGACTTTAATAGTCCAATATGTGCCACCTCAAATCTTAAAACTTCTACCCCCTTATCGTATTTGTTATTACTGTAAATATTATTGCTTTATTAATGTTTCTGATTTGTATAGTCCATAATTGTTCTTGCTTGTTCCAAATCCAGCGTTCCATAAGTATGCTGTACCCAAATCTTCATTTTTAGGGTGTTCTTAAGTTTGTGTGGTGCCATTCACTGATTGTACCTTTTCAAATTTAAGAGCAAGTATAAAGAGTGAAATTAATGTAATAATAATTAATTGGGTTTGTAATCCAATGCAGTTAATCCTCCTGTGCAATACCAAACAAGAGCAGAGCAAAGAACAATTCCTAGTGATAGACAAGTATTTACCCAAACTGACCTCCTGCAACTAGCAGAACTTCACCCACCTGACATTATGCCTAATGGAAATGTTGGCACACCCACCTCAGTTTTCTTGCAATTTATACGAGAGTGCCGACTACCGCCTAAAATGATACAAAAGCTTGGCCTTAGCTTTCCAAAGAACAGATCCAATAAAAGATATGGTAATGTACCGTTTGACTATGGAGGTGATGTTGCAGAGGGTCGAGATGATAGTGAGTTTGTAGCTACTGGTGCAGGACATGATATTTCAAATGCTGATGATGAAACAAAGGAAGAGGAAGAAGAGGAGGAAAGTGGGGATGACCAAAATCGTGTCACTGGTTTAGGAAAAGATTCAGAAAGGAAAGGAAAAGTGAAACCCAACCATGGAAACCAAAAGGAACCCAGAGAGCACTCGGAAGAAGATGAGGATAAATCGGAATCTGGAGAGGTAAATAAAATGTATAAACTAGATTGTAGAGGGGCAATCAACAATTTTATTTGTGAGTAATGATAGAGAGGGGCCAAGAAAGAGAGCGAGAGCACGATAAAGAGGGTATAGTAACACATAGCATGTATGTGGACTCATTGAACCCACAGAACTTGGATTAATCTGTATAAAGGTCAACCCATAAACCTTGACTCTTTAATGTTTATAGTAGTCAAACATGGCAATTCAAGTTAACATTTTAAAATTACTCCCATTTTTAAATTGTGACACAGTCTGCTCGATGGGGGCCAAAGGAGGCATATTTGAAAATTGAGTTACTATGATTAATACTTTATACAAACATTAGGCATATACTGAAATCACCAAACGTATAGCATACTTGGTTTTAAAGTTCTGAAGTTTTGTAACATAACATTGCCCCCATGGACCAGATTGGGTCACAATTACTCTAAAGGTAAAATAAAAATTGCACATATGCCTTCTTGACTGGAAATCAAAGATGCATGTCATTGCTTTTCAGGCATAATCTTTATTCAAGCTATCAAACTTTGGTTTGGATTTTCATTTTTGTAGGATGATGATGACGATACCTGTGAGGAATGGGAGAGACATGAATCACTACATAATGATGTGACTAGGCAGGAGAGAAATGATGAGAGACTATTTGAAAGTGAGATGGAGGTGACCTGGGATAAAGGAAGTAGTGGCTTAGTATTTTACACAGATGCTGCATATTGGAGAGAGCTTGAAGGAGGTAGGTACAAGCAATTCTCAAAACCACATTTAGTGTCCCTGTTAAGGCTGTATGGTCCAAATTTGTTGAGAAATTGGCTCAGAAGAATTGTTTGGAAAACAAAGAAAATTACATGTGTAATTTGTCCATCGTACTGCTAATAACGCATACTCTATTTCTCCATCTAAAATGCTTAATTGTGTCTTCATTTCACCATTATTTCTTGAGAGCAAGTAAAGTCTGTTAACACTGGTGGTTAGCCAAAGACATGTGGCAAACCCTCAACAGGTCAAACGAGTGGAATTCTGAGACAGATGCAGAAAAGATTTCTAGAGAAATATAGTCTTAGACTGAGAGATTGTTTCTAGAGAAAGAAGACAGAGAAAAAGAGAGGAGCCTAGACTTGCACACTTAACCAAACGTAATTGTTACTCTGTGTTATCCAGGCAATATATAAAATGTCTATAATTGGTTCGATTCACCATAGTTGTAAAATTACATAACCGAGTTTCTCCATTATTTTTGATACATTTTTCAGATTTTGATGAACAGACATCTGACAACTTTAATGTGGACATGAGTGTTTATTATGATCCAGGTAAGGGATTAGTATGATTTATAACATTGCTGTACTGCACAACATTTGAAATGATTCCATGAAAACATCTGGCTACCAAAATGTGGGTATAGCATTAGTATAAGAAATACTAAACATCCGCTATTATTGTCAAAATAGTGGCTGATGAAATGGATAGAGGGACAATCAACTGTTAAGTGACAGGTATCATAAGGGATCTGCATGCCATCAATCTGAAAGTAGGGGTCTTTTTGTGACAGACATGATAAGGTGCATCACTGACTGGGATTCTAGTAGAAAAATGGTGTCCATCAGTGAGAATTTTGGATCATTTATAGTGCAAAATGCATATTCAGCACATAGTATAATTTATGCAAGACAAGCATGTCAAAAAGTAGTCCTCAATTGAAAAATGTGTGAGAAGTTACTGAAATCATGCCAATTTATTTTAGTACAATATAAAGTAGGTTAGAGATTATTAATTAATTGAAATAAGGTCATATTTGTGTCCCCCTAAGATTTCTAATGGGCACAAATTTATTCTAACCCAGGTATCCATAATCAACAATCAACATGCCCTTTGACCTACTAGCATTTTAAAATTTTCATCTTAATCTGCAAGGCAAAGGCTCAACAAATTTGAGCATGGCAACTAACACATCTCATGTTACTTGATACAGATGGTGGAGACAAAGATGCCAGAGACATGGTACAGATGAGATATGATCAGAGACGGCGACAAGGACTTGAAATGGATAGTGTCTTCACTGGAGGGCTCGGCAACTTTGAAAAACACACAAAGGTAAATGTTTCATAAAGACTTGCAGATAGGAAATGTCTGATTACTGATATGACTGACTGTCTAATCTATGCATAGGTATTATTCCAGGATGAGACTGTTTTCAAGAAACCACATACTTTGTTCAACTTATAAAAGTTGGATGACTTACAATCTTACATACAAGTGTGCTTTATGCACTGGTGCATGGCCTGTGTGAAATTATATGAGCCTAAGTTGAGACTGTTGATGAGTATTAAAACTCACATTTGAAATTATGTATGTTATGTACTAGGTGTATGTAATATAGCCCTGTTGCTCTTAACAATATCATATTCTGGCAACTCTGAAAGCATCTTATTTTGTGTGTCATTCTTTCAGGGTGTTGGCCGCAAAGTAATGGAGAAACAAGGGTGGAAAGAAGGTCAAGGAATTGGTAAAAATGCTTCAGGAATGGCAGATGCATTAGATAATGAAGGGCAGACATCAAGAGATAAAAGAGGACTAGGGTAAGTAATGCAAGGGAGAAATAATCAGGTTTAGTAGCATGAAAGTTCATCTGTGGTGGTAAACTTCATAATTGGAAATTTAAACTTATGATCTCAACACAAAATTAAGACATACCTCAAATTTTTGGTCACAACTTTGACCTTCATCTGGAGACTGGCAACCCAAGTTTGGGATCAGTGACCTTTTGGACACTTGATCCCAAAACCCTGTTGTACACTCTTGGTAAGTTGTATCCTGCGACGGGGACCGATACAAGTTACCAAGAGTGTACGACCGGGTTTTGGGGTCAAGTGTCCAAAAGGTCACTGATCCCAAACTTGGGTTGCCAGTCTCCAGATGAAGGTCAATGTTGTGACCGAAAATTTGAGGTACATCTTAATTTTGTGTTGAGATCATAAGTTTAAATTTCCAATTAATTAAGCAGGTTTAGTGTTAACTGTGTGTGTGACATAAATATATTGACATAGATAGTGTTGACTTTGTGCAACATGAATAAATTGACATGGTTAGTGTTAACTTCTAAGTTTGAGAAGGTCAGGCAAATCAGATCATTTGATTAATTTCCCTCAAAAGTCACTGGTCAATTTTCATTTATGAAATGCAAACAAAGTTGACTACTTTCATTTCAGACTCAAAATGAGTGATAATTAGCTCATTTTGCTTGAATGTATTACACAGTGATATTGCTTGGAAATTATATAACATAATAGACCCAGGGCCACCTACTGCATGATTTAAACATTAAATGATCACCGATTGTACAAAAATCATGGAAATATGCAAACATTATGCCTGCAGTTAATAATAATAATAGCGACAAGGCACATATCCACTCAATAAAGAGCGCTCAAGGCACTAAAACAAAAACAAAAACTAACAATAGACAAAGAAAACTGGAAGTAAATTAAGAAACATAACTTAAGAACATAAGATGAGTTTTTAACAACTTTTTAAACACAATTACATTTTTAGCAGTTCTAATATAAATAGGCAGTTCATTCTATAGATGTGGAGCTGCGATTGCAAATGATCTGTCACCCCATGTGCGGTTGGATTTTCTTTCTTGAAGAAGTTGCATGTTTCCAGATCGAAGCGTACGGGTGGGAACATAATGTGAAAGGAGTTCAGATAAATATGACGGAGCATATGCCCACAGTGCCATGCCTGCCACACACTGATACACCCCCACACATCCTACACCCCTCCCCACACACCCTGTCATCAAACAGACACTCAGCAACATAGTAGGCTACATGTTTTACTGAAGAATATTGCCATTAATTGATTCCAATGTTATTTTTCCCACTCTTCAGTTACTATGGTGAGAAGCTGAGTCATAATCCAAGCACATCCTCCAGGAAGAGAAGAGGGGACAGAGAGGTCATAATCTCGTCTGTCTATGATGACCCTGAACACACTGACCCCGCTGAGCCACTGCTTAGATCAAGAGGACCATACCATTTAAAATACAGGGATGAAGTAAAGTTTAAAAAGGGAGAAAACTCTGATGATTTATAAGATTTGTTCCAATTGCTGCAGATGTGGACAAAATATATTGTGCAATTTTTTAATGAAACAAATTTTGTGTAACCAATGACTAAATGGAACCACAGAGATTAGACCCAAAAAGTACCAACTCAAATTTGCTCCATGTGTAAGGATATGGGTGGTAAACTTGACATATTGGTTTTTCAATCATGGAGGACAAATAGTGTATCGGCAGCATATATCGGCAAATGCTCTAAATCAAACAATAATTTGTATCTTTAAGCTTGAGAATTACAATTGTTTGCACATTCAGTAACGTGTTACACACACCCAATGCAAACAACCACACACATTGAGTCAAAGTTTGCCGGAAGCATAGCGAAATGAGACAGAGTTACACTATTTTGCCATCCAAGAGCAAACATGGCTCATAGTTGGTACTCTTTCTTTGGTTCTATTTCATAGAATGGAATACATTTCAAAAATATTTTTCACATCAAAATTATTTTCATTTTTTTAAATGTTTTAAGCAAAGTTGTTGATGAATATGTTGGAATCATTTGTGAGTTGAAGCTCTCTGGCTCTCGAAAACAACATGCGCAAATCAATCAAATTAGGTTACTGTACCGTGCACCCACTGCGCATCGCAAGTGTTACACTTTGTGCCGAGTGCATGCTTGGAATGTTTTGTTTTTGAGCTGCAAGTTGCCAGGGAAATTTGCTAAAAATAACCCAAGTCCGCTCTCTCCTATATTTAAACAATTGCCATCCTTTCGGACACCTTTCATGGAAGAGTGGATATATTTTAAATGAATTACTGGACACAAAGTTGCAACCAGTAATGTTACTTTAAGGGATCGGATACCAACAGTATTTTTTGTGGGACATGAGAGCATATCAGACACATCAAATTGCATTCTGTATACGAGGAATGTCTGTCTGATATCAAATAATTTTGATTTTTTGTTTTGAATTCGCAATATACTGCAAATTTTATGACAACTTGTTAAAAATTTATATTTTTGACATTTAACAGTTCTCGAAGTAAACTTTATAAATCTAATGATAATTATCTACTTAAAGTATCTGTAGCTGGGAGGAAAAGCCGTCCATCATTTGAAAATTTTGACCTTTCGTATCGAAGATATACATTTTTTCCCAAAAATATGTACACATTTTTAAAGTCTTGTTTGGGGAAAAAATTTATTTATTCAATACGAAAGGTCAAAATTTTCAAATGATGGATGGCTTTTCATCCCAGCTGCATACACTTTAAAGGAGTATTTTGTGATCATAACATCTTTTTATGACATTTTTCAGTAGATATTCACAAAAAAAGCTTATTCCAAAAATATCAGTTGATTCCGATTTTGCATTTGCAAGTTATGCATGATTATGTGTATTACACTGCTCCATAGACAATGTGTTGTAATTTCACAATATCTTTGCTAAATGAATAAATCTGCAAGAAATGTTTTACCCGCTACCCCGCCCGAAAATGCCAGCCTTAGTGTTAACGCACTCATGGTCTTGCATCCTTGAGATCAATCAAGGACTGTGCTTTATCATTGAATCATAAATTGAAGACTGCAGTGGAAGGATGTTTTAAAGTAAAACCTGCTAGCTGTGGTTCAGACAATTCATTCTATTTGTTTTAATGTTCTGTTGTTAACAATAACAACAAGATCCTTAAATTTCTTACTATAGTGTCTCTCGTGTCAAGTTAAGAGTAACACCATGTTGGATTTTGTAGTGGCAGATTCAAATCAGTGCGTTTACGAGGTTGTGTCAACAGAAAAACATTAAAATACCCTTGCCCTTCAACCTGTGTGTATACACCACACAGAATTAGGTTATGACATGCGATTTTAATCTACCAATGCGAAATTCAATATGGCGTTACTCTCAATTTGAGACCATTTGAGCTGAGACACACTATACACAAGCCATAAAGACTCATCATGACAAGGCAATGCTGTTATCGTGCCTTATAAGATCAAAATATTTGTTTAGAGAAGATTAGGGATATGTGTAACCCCAAATGTTTGATAAGGTTCCAGAGACAGGCCTGTACGCAGGGGGTTTTTTATGCTTTTTTACAAATAAAGTCCAAATTTTGAAAAGAAAGTCCACTTTTCACAAAATCGCCCCCCTTGGAAAAAAGGTCCACTTTTTCAAAATCAGCCCCCCCAAATGAAATCCTGCGTACGGGCCTGTGTAGAGGACTTGACACATCTCAAAGATGTGCACTTGCATTTGCACACCAACAAAGTAATCAAATCTAAAAAAAAGAGTAAATGTAATATTCCATCCATGTATGTTCAGTAAAATTGTTTTAATAATGCACATATAACATGACAGATAAGTTTTATACAATAAAGATGAACATAACATAAAAGAAGTCCTTTTTAGTGTTGTTTGTGATTGTCATTGACTGGGATCACAAAAGTCGAATAATCATACCAATTTATGAACTCATGCTGTATTTTGTTGCTGTTGTTTCATAGTATGAAAGTTGAATAGCTTTATTCAATAATATCAGAAACAATCAAGCTTTTCTTAGTTCTTCCATAAGGGCTGTATTTTATTTTTCCTGACTATACACATAATATAATCATACTCAAAGTTTATACATACTGGGAATAAACAATTTCTGAAACTTTTAATTGACTTTCAACACACACATCTTCATAAGAAGAAGTCCTATGATGTTGTGTTGGACTTGCTCTTTTTCTGACCAATGGCGAATTTTGGTCGAATGGGGTGTGTATGATCATGCACCCCTCTATAGTATTTGTTACAGGTATATATAGCAAATTGCCAACACTTAATATATAATTCTTAATATAATTTGGATTCTAAAGCATCTTTAATGCCGTTATGCATGCAGAGCCCTATACTGCCAGGGAGGTAAATAACAAGTGCAATTCTTTTCATCTAGGTGGGAAGCTCCATTGTTGTTGCCTATGCAGTTGAAAAGATTTGATTTGATTTGTTCAGGTTTGACAACCCTGGATAACCCAAGAAAGCCTCTATTGAAGCTTATTTCCAATCATCCCCATTTGTGTATGCCTGCTATACCAGTAATTTCTATCATCTATGTCAATTACTAAAGTAAAAGTATGGAATGTTAATTATCAACTGATATTTTTTTTAATATCACTTATACATAAATTCTAGACAGTTCATTGGTTGATTACCATTTATCATTTTTACCATCAGCCTTTCAGTGTGATAGTTTTTACCATCATAGTGGTGCACCGTAGTGCGCCTGCGCCAGGCCGTGCGCTGACTCTTAGACTCGCCGATTTAGTTATGGGGTGGACACCAAAATGTGAAGTACGTCACGGTAAAATATGGTGTTATGTTGATGAAAAATGTATTCCCTATCTCAAATAGTATTTTTAACTAATATAATTTATGTATGAGTGATATAAAACAAATATTAACTGTCTTAAATTTGTGTAATAGTCAAAATATAATCACTCGGTGAAAGATGGATTGTTCCATTCCACTCGCTGTTCCGGCTTGTGTAATGGAACAATACATCTTTCACTTCACCTCGTGATTATATTTTGACCATCACACTCATAGACAGTTAATATTTGTATAATATTTGTTCTTAAATGTGAGAGAAAAGCATTGATTTGATTTTAAGAACTTTAGAAATTAGAACTGGGCTTATACCTGAGTGCACCTTTGTTTCCAGAATGTTCTGAAAAATAAGGGGTGGGCTTATAGCCGAAGGTGGGCGTATACCGGAGTGGTTACGGTATTATTATTTATAGTTCATGGCAATTTCAAAAATGTTAAAAACTGTTTAATATGTACAATATCCAACATTTAGGTTGAAAAAGACAAAAAAAATACTGAAAAGTCTAGAAATACTGAAACGTTAATATCTTTTAAAAGCCATCTGCTAATTGGTTCAGAAATTCACAATTTACAGGTTGGCAAGAAGTTTAGTAACCCAAAATTTCACATTTCAAAATAATAAATAAATTGCATAAAATACTGATTTCAGAATAATTTATGTTCGTTTGTCTTCCTCGAGGCAGTTACGTCAATACCTTGTCACATTTACCTTGCACATATACAGATGCACCACCTTTGATTGTGTGTGTAAACATATGCCAGTTCTTTGAGTCAAAAGCAATTTCATATCGTGCACACTGGAGCATGCATTGACATCACTACCTTGAGGAAGCCATATAGACTTTATACTAATCCAATAGACCTGTTTCAGACATTCACTACAACCATTGTAGCAGGCATCTCCAAACTATAAACATTACAGGTCACCGCCAACCATGCCAACTGTTAGACAAGTGGGTATTAATTTTAGCAAGAAAGAAAATTAATGCTATGTATCTTTTTCAGGCAGATTTTGTTGCATTTCTGAACCCATACTCTGAAAGTCTCTAGCGACACGTTGTATTGTAGCAGCCTGTTTTCTAGCAAGAAAGAAAATTAATGCTATGTATCTGTTTCAGGCAGATTTTGTTGCATTTCTGAACCCATACTCTGAAAGTCTCTAGCCACACTTTGTAACATTGTAGCAGCTTGTTTTCTAGACATTGCAGGAATGTTCTCTGTCCCTTCCATTCCGCTTCTCTTTGCATCTTGTTGTAGAAGCATGTCCATTTTTGTAGCCATCTTACGACAATGCTCCTGTCTGGCATGGATGCGATCAAGTCGTTGCTCTTCCTGCACCTAAAATAGAAGCGTAAAATAAGTTTGGTAAGGTCTCTACATGTAGGGCCAAGAGCATGTTGTATAATGCCTTTTCGCATCAGAGCTGCCTACTCTTGTTCAATCACCATGAGTTTTATACTTTAGAGCACTTTCTCACACTAATTAAGGTAGTAAAATCTTCCCAGGGCTGCCAAGTCTCAGGTATTTGCACGGCAAGGCAGTAAAATCTCACACATCCGTCAAATTGTGTCCTTACCCTCCATTTTTAGCTCTTTTTAGATTCTTGAGCGCCGCTGTGGTGAAAAAAATAATTATAAATTTTACAATATTTCTATCCTGATATGCCCCTCAACAATATCTTGTGCCATGATGCAATACCAACAAGTTGGCAGTCCTGTATTATATAACATGTATTTGATACTTAGCTTTAATATAGAGCTTGTCATCAAAGTACTTGAAGTTTCCCAAATTATGAAATTTTGCTTTAATCAAGGCACTGATACAGTTGCAAAATAGGCTTTCCATACAAACATTAGGAGGGGGTACTCAAGTTTCAGTGTACACATGCGTGATCAGAAAAACACAAATTAAGGGTTGTTTTCAGAGAATGAACACGAATCATGCGAATCCCATTTAGGGGGTTAAAAACACCTGTTTTCAAGAAAAAGAGTTGTTTATAAACTTTAGTTGGTGCGTTTTTGATAGGTGTCATTACTTAATTGCTTTATTTACATTGTACTATTGTACCTAGAAGTGTTTTTTAAAGGAGGATTTCGTGATCCTAGCATCCTCTTTTTATGACATTTTTCAGTAGATATCCACGAAAAAAGCTTATTTCCAAAATTTCAGTTGATTCCGATTTTGCGTTTGCGAGTTATGCATGATTATGTGTATTACACTGCTCCATATGTGTTGTAATTTCGTTCTGGTGCACCAGAACGAAATTCAAATTTGGCGATATTTTTGCTAAACGAATTAATCTGCAAGAAATATTTGGTACGGTACATAAACATTATGTAGCCAGAGGTATCCAGTGGTGTAAAAATCTCAACTTTTTTGGGAAAAGTGGGGGATGAGGCTGTGGATCACGAAATGCCCCTTTAAGTGTGTGTTTTCTGATTTGCATCATGAACATCACCCAAACATAATTATATTAGAAAATTATAAACAAAAACTATAAGGGTTTATTTGATCAAAAACCTGCAACTTTGATACCTTTCAGATATCCTGCTTAGGGGTATCTTTGATAATCTTTAAAGTACAATCCCGGGGGGACAATCCTGCTTACGGTTAAAATTTGTTGCAAAACTGCTAAATTCCTAAAGTGCTAAATTATGGGGCGTTCTTGCTGAAAAGGGCAAATTCTGTTTACATGTACGTGGGGTACTGTTTTGAAAATCTCTGGTCATCACATGTGTGTGAAACTTGAGTTGAGTGCCCCTCCCTTCCCCAGCAATATATTTCTTACCTTTTTCTTTTCTGCTGCTTTCTGTAGTTTCGCATCTATAGCATGTTTATCAGTCTTTCTTTGTTTTACCTCCAGACGCTTAACCCGCTTGGGGGGTAAAGCTTGTCGTCGCTGTGATGGTGCCCCAAAGTTAACCTCAAAGGCCACACCTTGTTTTTTAGGATTAGGTAGATCTGATTGTGACATGTTCTTTTTGTAAACTGGAAACAAAATCAATAGGAACATATCTCAGTGTCACTCTACAAATATGCAATTACAAAACATTGCACTCAGCATCAAACATTTTTCTTCCACATCCTACAACATTCAGGCTACAACCTATTTTTGTGCAGACTTGGTTTACTACAAAAGTGTTCTTGGTAATTTGCTGTGTAGCTAGCTCACACTGTACCATAAACAGCAAGTAACCCACTGGTTCAAATGACGTTGTCAATGACGCTTTTTCGAATAAACTGTCGATGTCTGGTTGGTGTCGTTTTCCGGGTTATCTGATGGTCATTCTAATGATTCTTGTTTTGGGGAATTCCCAAGTTGATTGGCTTAAAAATATGAGACCTCAAATTATCTTCCCTTGCATGTCAAGTTTTAAGATTCGTTATAGTTCACAAATTTCAGAGATGACAAATATTTTTGTGAAGTAAAAAATAGATATTGATTTTCTTTATTCAAAATTATCTAGCCTTTTTAGAAATTGCATTGAACGAGCCTGGGATATCCCCTGCTAAAAATAGCCACAAATTATCTCTCATGAAAATGGCATGCGAGTCGTGCAAATCTGTACACGAAGAAAAAGTTAAAATATCAGATATAAAATCGCCCAAAGTTGATATTTTTCGTGACACATTATTGCGATACTTGGGTAAGTATTTATATTTGAAATTCTTTTGCAAATGGAATTACAAATATGCATTTAATACGCACATTTATATTTTCTTGACTTGCTGAAACTTAAGAAAGTTGCCGAATTCGGAAGGTGAGACAGTTAGGCAGCTGCTGTTGTGACAGTGTAGGTCCATGGTAAAATCTTATTTCTGTATACCTGCAGTTGCAGTAACTACAAATTTCGAACATTTGAGGACTTGTTCTCAAGTTGTAGAAGGTGCCATACAGCCCTCGAATTAACCCACGGCACCGACGGCATATTGCCGTGGGTGCCCACCCCCATTGCCGCAATGCCCTCAAAATATGTCCTTTACCGACGGCAGTCACTTGCCGTGCCCCTAAATGAAGTTGCCGTGGGTGCCCTAGCCGGCCAGCCCTGTCCCTTCATTATAAAATCATTAACAAGTACTGGTTAAATCCCCGCAAAATTGTGGAAAATTAGATCGAAATTATTGAACACGATCGCTATTTTGAGCATCGTAACCCAGCTATCAATTACAGTATACACAATAGTTTGTTGTGAATTAATATTCATTACCCCTACGTATTACGTAAGCTTAGATATTCAGCCAATCACATCGGCTTTTATACATTATCTGGTTGCTAGAAATGACTTCATTTTCTCGCTTGGTCAGAGAAACACCTTCAGCGTACTATCGACCAATCAGAAACGCTGTTAGTAACTAAGCAGCTAAGCTTCCTCGACCTCGTGTCGTGAACAAAATCTGAGCGCTGGGCAAATCAATTAATCTCTCGATTAGCAAACATTGACTTCCCATTGCAAACCGATGGCGATGCCCTTCCGGTATCGCCTTATCTTGTACATGTAAGCCCATCTCTAGATATTTTTTTTTTGCATTCGTTTTTATACAGGAGAATATGATCAATATTATTACCAAAGTTACAGCTGTTTCATCGCTGTTTCGAGTCAGTTTTGCAGCTCAGAACTACATGTAGGGATCGCAAAATTTAAGTAAATTAAACTGTTGATTTTTGATTGCTTTGTATTATTTTAGTGTAAAGTTGAGAGTCGAATTTTATTTTGGTGTCGAATTCAGCTGACGGCAATGCATCTATTCGCTTTTGAAAAATTGCCTTGGTGCCCTTCTCAAATTTTCAACAGTTGCCTTGATGCCCTTTTGAAATATTACAAATTGCCGTGCTGCCTTGCCTTTTCAGTGAAAATCCACGGCAATTATCAACTTGCCCTAAAAAAGTTGCCGTGCCCCTTCAGATCCTTAATTCGAGGGCTGGTGCCATAGGCTAGGGTGTCTTCAGTTAGTGGGGATTATGCACTTTCAGTTTCCCACGCGCTTGAACGGGAATTGGATTGCGTACTTTTTTGATGTCTAGTGAGCAAATTTCTTCAATATTTTGAGAAAATGATGTCAAATTTTCTATTCTCTATTGTTTGGTAATAATGTCTTTTGCCAATAGTATGTTTAAAGTTGTAATTTTGTGTAAACTTTGATCGCAAAGATCGGATATTTTCATTCCCGATTCGAATTCTGAACTCTTCGCAAGGGTGCCGATTTCGGCTGAACTTTGACGATAATTTTGCATTTTTGGACACTAAAATGCATTCGATTCTTAATTTTGTTTCAACCGAGTCTTAAATTAGCAAGCACAATAAGGTTGGTACCACTTTTATATGTCATTGATGAAATTTTAAAGAATTTTTTTCAAGTTTCTGACTGGCGCAAATCGTTAATAAGGGGAAGCTGCACCAGGATTGTTGTGAAATAGGGGTATTTTAGTCTTTTTATGTTTTTTCTAAATTAAAAATCTATAGAATTTGGGCCTTTATTTGCTTTTTATTTGATTCAAATCGGACATTTGGTTCAGAAGTTTCAAGTAATCAAAGGAACAACGTGACGCTTGAAAAAGTCGCTAATTGAATTCTGTCCTATACTAATACACGTAATGTATTTCTTATGTATTGTATTGTTTTCAAGGGGCGATATTTAAGGAATTTCCAGCTAAAAATTAATTTCTGAATAATGTAATATGTTTATTGTCTATAAAGAGTGCTAATAATTAGTATAAATGTTATTGTTGTCAGAAACATGATTTTATAACATTTGATATGCATAATTGCTGCCTAATTAACATATTAAGTGTTTCTAGACTTAAAATGCCATTTTCTGCCAGATGTTGTTTCGCGTCATTTTTTACCTTATGCGCGTCACTTTTCTTGGTAATGGTGTATCTGTTTGAGCTTATTTTTGGCAAGTATGTTGGACATACCTGTATCTAAATATTTATAGAAGGAAATTTTGAAAAACATCTGGTAACCATGGAAACGACCCGCTTTTTGTAAATTTTCCGCCAAAATGCTAAATTTACCAATTTTAATGCACCAGTAGCGTAACCGTACAACCTTTTTTGGAAAATTCCTCTATACATTTTTTAATTAGACCTAAATTTGTCAAATAAAACAAATCTCAGAAAAAAAAAATACCAAAGAACGCCTGAGACAAATGGCGCGCAACGACACCATGTGAAAATCCAACATGGCCGCCGTTACCATGGCAACCGTTATAACGACGATCATTTTTTTGGCTGGAATCGCTAAGTTTGATCAGCACACACATTCCCACCAATTTACAAGTGCACAGGTCAAATACTTTAGAAAATCACTTTTTTCAGTACAGCTTCCCCTTGGTGTGTATTTCCCATTGACATCCAAAATGGCGTAAGCCAGTCCTTAATATACATAGGTACGGCGTATATAGGACTGGCAAGCTAGTCTAGTCTTCAGTGTTAATCATGTTAATTGTTTTCATTATAAATGTCGCAAAATATTATAATATTGACAATAATTAACCTGTTTGACCTCTCCATCCATATATTCATACATTGCTCATTGCTCATACATGTACATTGTGTTTTCATATCATATTTTGTGGTGAAAAGGATTACAAATGTGTAATTTGCAATCATTTTTGGGGCAATGATTTCTTCGTACCGACGGCTAAGTATGTATGTCATGATGTGAATGCCAAAAACACTAAACACATACACAGCACCTGTTGGAACTCCCGGTCAGGTAGTTGTTGTTGGGACTCGGGCGAGAACTTTACTTGAAAAGAGGCGTTATGTTGTCATCTAAAGTTCCAATTTTGAGACAATTCTATTTTTGAAAACAATCTCTCCCAATCTTCAAAATCCCCTTTTGAATACAAGTACACTTTGCGTTCTGTCAGAGCGATACGGGGAACTGGAATTTTTAATGAATACCGTACTTAACGTGGTCGCTAGCACCAAGCTTCTTTCCTACTGTAACATCTTGAACAATGTCTGGGTTGCCAGTGAGAACTAGATCCAAGATTTATTTTCCCAGGTTGTAGGTTTCTTCACCAGCTGAAAAAGCAAATTCTCTTCTACACATGAAAGAAATGTCTTAGCAAGAGCAGATGGGCATCATACTGATCCCAGTTGATTTCACAGAAGTTAAAATCACCCACTAGAATAGTGTTGTCAGAGTCAATGGTATTCATAGAATTGTAAATCTTGATCAAGTTTGGCTCACCTCCATTCTGCGGTCTATACACTGCACCGATCAGGAGCTCCATCTTTGGGTTTGGGTAGACTTTACATTGTACACCATACCATCCTGGAGAAGTTGGGTGTCTTGCTTTGTTGAAATGCGTCTGTACAGGACACAGTCGTCTGCAAAGAGGTGGGTGACAGAGCTTTTGGTACTGGCTTGGAGATCATTTATGAAGGCAAGAAATAGAAGGCCAAGGACATGTTGATACACCTTGGCAAATGCTTTGGCAAAATCCAGCAGCATCAGGTCAATCTGGCCTTTTTCATCACTGCCTTTGATAGTATACAAATATTAACTGTCTATGAGTGTGATGGTCGAAATACATGTATAATCCATCTTTCACCAAGTGATTATATTTCGACCATTACACGAATGTAAGACAGTTAATATTTGTTTTATATCACTCGTACATAAATTCTATTACTAAAATTACTATTTAAGGTCGGAAATATATTTTTTATCAACATAACACCATGTTTTGCCGTGATATACTTCACGTTTTTGGGTCCACCCCATAACTCAATCGGCGAGTCTAAGAGTCAGCGCATGGCTTGGCACAGGCGAACTACGGCGCAGCACGATGATGGTAAAAACTATCACACAGAGAGGCTGATGGTAAAAATGATAAATGGCAATCCACCAATGAACTGTCTAGAATTTATGTATGAGTGGTATAATCTTGGATAGTGAGTATTGTGTGTTACATGATCTCTTCTTCCTAAAGCCATGTTGTCAGACTCCAGTCTCAAATGCATTCTGATCATTTTAGGTTGAAACTTATTCACAGAACACAATATGTACCAGTAACTTATAGTTCCAATAATTGGAACTCACAGCACTGACTGTGAGTTCCAAGAAACTATGTGTATGTGTCACCGCGATTTAGCGTGCATTCATCACCATATTCACATGTACATAGTCGTGGAGTGGACATTTTGCAGCTCATAAATATCACTCAAAAATCATCTTTTTAAATATTTCTTTGGACAAAAGCTGATGCGTAGAATAAGTTGAGCAATCACAGATAACATCCATCAGTGACAAAGGTTTCTAAAGTGAGTATTTTACTAGATATACTAATGCAAACTTGTCAAAATAAAACCCTGGAGGCACCCTACGGGAGTATCTACAACTTGAGAACAAGTACAACAAATAGAAAACATAATATATTGATCATGGTAATTTGTGATTGTGTACCTTCTTTATGTGCCTAAATATATTAATTTTATATGTTTCTACAGGTTATGCCAATGAAGTAGGTGAATCCTTCAGGGCCTTGGTACCAGGATCTGTTGTGCTAGGTAGTTATGTTGTAGCCAGTAGTTATGTTGTTGCTGATGCCACTTCTAAAGGATATCAAGCCTCAAAGGTCAGTGAATATTTACAAGTCATCATAGTAAAATGCTGAAAGATTTGCAGAGCTTTATTACATTAACTTTCATGTAGATTTGATAATGTGCAATGGAATATTCAAATTTATAAATGCCTGGGATACATTTGTGAAGTAAATTATGTGTTTTGTGATTAACTTGCAAAAATGATGATCATGGGGATTTTTTGGGAAGACCATCACATCAAATCTAGTATCTCCCCTTTTTTCATAATGAATAGAGGTTTTAACCACACCTTTCAAACTTTTATGAAGTAAAATGTCAATGAACATTTCTTGATATCTATTGAGAGATCTGCATTAAAATTCCTGCAAAATATTAGCTGTATAATCTTTTAAAGTGATTTCTGGAGAAATAATTTATGTTGCCTTACACCAGCATGTTTCAAATTTTATTTCCATAAATCCTATAATTTGTTTAACTTTTTTCCCCTTTTGCAAGTACAGGTAGATTGGGGTGAAGACTCTACTAGCAAGAAAGTAGTGCATGCAGTAGGAGACACACTTATTTGGCAAGGTCTAGCATCAGTGGCTATCCCTGGTTTTACCATTAACAGAATATGCAAGTTATCACACTATGTATTGGCAAATACAAGCAGTCTTCCTCTACCTGTTAGAAAATGGACAACAACAGCTATTGGTTTGGCATCCATACCATTTATAGTAAAGCCCATTGACAGGTAACGTTACACAATATTATTATTACCAGCGCAATTTGACGCAAGTTCTGTATTTAATTGGTGTTCGGGAAAAGATGTGGTAAGAGGTTATATGTGACCCAACAATCTTAACTCTTACCTGAGGTTCCCCAAACTACATTTGTTAGGGGAAATAATATACAAAGCAAAAACACCTTTGCTTAAAGTAACTCTGACCTCCAGACAAGGATGAACACATTAAACCCGTTGAAAACATCCAAACTTTTCCAACTGATGGCAGTCCACCACATTCATTTTGTTTATTTATTTTAGTATTAGAACAAATGCTTTTATATCAGCCGCACACGTCTACCCGACGGTGCGTTCACAAAATTACAGAGTAAAACAAGGAAACATAATAAATCAACAAAAATGAAACATGACAAAATGTTAATGAGTACAATATTATCGATCCACTAGGCACAAGCACATTTTCATGAGCGTGAGCAAGAAGAGATAGCTGTGCAACAGCCTGCCTTGAGTCCTAATTAAGAAGGACCCTAATAGCAAAATTGTATTTCCTACTTACTGTTTGGCACACAACTGAACATTAATGTATTTTTAACAGCAGAGTAGAGAGTCAAGTTGTAGTATGGGCTCTTGGGGTATGATTTTCTGAGTTTCAGTTGATAATCCAAGGCAATCGGAATGTTAGTTAGCCCTCCAGAAAGGTGGTGAAGTTTAGTCTGATTCAATGCCACAATGGAAGACTATCTTCACCTTTTGCTTTCCAACTGAATTGTCAAAAAAATGCTAACATTTCAACATCCTGTATTATTTAATTTGTTTATGCTGCATTTGCTGATCAAACCATTTTTATCATGTAATATCTATCAAGTTATATGATATTTTGTCTACTCTGCAGGTCTGTTGATTATGCAATGAACAACACTCTCAGAAGGTGGTACAGTATACAACCGCAAGAAGAACAGCTAGTTCACCATCGAAGGTAGCTAACCAGCACCATAAAAAAGTTACTAACAAAGAAGTGTGGGGTGTTTTGATTAGTACCTAACTGTAAACGTTCGCCTAATGGCGCTATTGGCTGCCTTGATATAACTGGAATTTTAGGCACAATCTAAAAGTGCCCTCCCGTAAAAATCCCACCAGCAAATAAGGGCACATAACCTTAATTCTTATTGGGATTTGCACTTGCAGAGGAGGGAGCTTTCTATTTGTACATGAAATTTACCTCAAGGCAAAGGAGCCCATGTGCGCCATTAGGCAAACGTTTACCATATATGAACAGGACTTTAACCTTTGTACATGTATGATACCCACGAGCTATGCTATATTATGTCTATGATGCACTGTTCTCAAATAATCACAGGGTGTCAAACAGAAGTGGTATACCATGTGGTTCAAGTGCTTCAGCATTTATTATTTGATACAGGATATACTGACCATGCAGTGTGGTTTTGGTTTTAGTCTTGTTCATAAAGGAGTATTTTATGATTCTAGCATCCTCTTTTTCATAGTATATTTCATCTGGCCCTATGGTAAATCCGGCCTTGATTAGTAAAGTGGGGGATGAGGCTACATGTATGGATCAAAAAATGCTCTTTAAGTCCTTGTGTGAACAACATGGATTCTTTGCACAAATACAGACACCAAATTGTATTCACCGTTTTTATTTAAAACACAGGTGAAAATGTATTCATTAGCAACCAAAGTACATGGGCCCTTGTGATGGGGAGGTATCAATTTTGATCAATGTAAATTGCATATTTCAAATAGAATAAAACCTTGTTTAATCCAGATATTGACTAAAATTGACACTTCTATATTGTGATGTAACATGTTGTTTTGCCACTGGCACTGAAAACAGTTCGTGGCATTTTTATCTTTTTCCGAAATGTTAACATCATTGCTTTAATATATTGTGGTGCTGTTATGATAAATAAATATGATAATAAATATATAACATGTAACATGTTGTTTTGCCATAAATGGCTGGCACTGAAAATAATTGACAACACATTTATTTTTCTCTGAAAATTTACCAACATTATATTGAGGTGCTGTTAATCATATGATGGATAATATCTGGTAGACCCTTGTCCTTAAAAATCCTGCATAACAAATAACAATGTATTGTGGTGGTCTTAATGTCATGGATAGATGATGGAAGATTATCATGTTAGCCATCATATTTGTGGAAGAAACCATTGATCCACTCTTAACACTTTAAAGGCCACAACAGATGAACTCTAAAGTTGGTAAGGTAATAAAGCATGATAAGTTTTGTTGTTTTGTGAAGTTCCACATTTATCAAGGCATCTGCTTGATCATGAATATCAGTGAGATTATTTACATATTTTGGCAGAAGTATCCACGTTTCTGCCTAAATGCAATAACCAATGAGCTTCAACATTTGTAGGCTGGTAGAGCATGAGTTATGTTGTTGTTTAGTTTTGTGCCGTGTTATCTGCTTATTTGTGAATGTCAACCAGTTATCTGCCTATTTCATCATGTTGGAGCCATAATTTAACCTTCATGTTTAGTTACTTAAAATCAGCACTTCAGCAGATTTTCAATCACACCATTGTGAATTTAGCTCTCCATTAAATATGTTCATTTAATTGTACATAGCACAAAGCTTTTTTGACACATGCAAGGTTAGCTGACCACTTGACACCAAAGTTACCAACCACAGGTGTTCTGAAAAGTGATAAGCTACAGCTTTGCCAACACAAGTACACAACGTGTAAATTGGAATATTTGTTTTTATGAAATATAAATTTACAACTGGTTTTGGCTGTTAAAAAAGTCTTAGTAAGCAATTGGCACTTTATACTGCTGTACATTGAGTTGAACATGGATGTAGATACGCCACTTCGTATCTGTATCCTTAGTTGATACTACACAACACTCCCTACTGGAACCAAGCATGTAGGAATTGGTGTACCCAAATCTTTGTCCTCCTGTAGCTAGATTTTAATAAACTGTCACTTTTTGTTTGCTAATACTGATTTGATCTGTAAAATGTTTGCTTTTGTTTGCATGAGATTGGTTGATTTCTTATTTGGTAGACGCTTTCTTTCTTTCATATTTCTTTGCTTTTCTGTTTCCTTTCAGTGTAATTGCAGCAGATATAAGCAAGAATGTCAGCAACAAATAATTGGGAATGGTTGAGCCTACTAATACATTTTCTGTAACCTCATCTAGGTGGAGGTTTTCTAGTCTTTAGCTTAAAGATGTTACTGTAGTGTGTCTCGTCTTGAGTTGAGAATAATGCAATGTTGGATTTTGCAGTGGCAGATTTGAATTGGTGCATTAACGCAGTTGTGTTATCAGTGTATGGACAAATTGCCCTTCAATGCATGTGTATACGGATTAGATTTGAAACTTCCACTGCAAAATCCAACATGGTAATACTCTCAACTTGAGATGAGACAGACTATAAGATTTACACATTTTTCTATTATGAAATTGCAGTGTTTTTCTGCCAGGCTTGTTCAGTTATGGGAAAAAAAAATAACAAACCATTAATTTAGAAGCCTCTAGTCATCACCAAAGTAAAGCACTGTATTTTAAGAAAGTAGTAGTTGATCCCAGTAATTGACTGGGATTTTACTTTGAACATTCAGCAAATTACTTCAGCAGTGTCCGTCTGCTGATTATCACGTAAAAAGAACTAGGTCATGCGATGCTACACAGCTTGACCAGCGAATGAAGTGCCGATGTGATTCAATTGGCCAATCAAAACCCCTCTTGAATTCCGTATATGCCATAAACTGCGCCAAATTGGCAGACCGTTGATGAACTGTGCTGAAAATTATAGTTATGTATTTATATCTTTTTAAACTACTAGATACCACAGCAATATTGTGTAAATTTGTACAAAACCAAAGCTGCTATATTTTGCCCACCTTACACTTTTTAGAACTTACTAGTATTGTCAATATAAGTTACCTGTGTTTATGTCAAGTATTGTCTCAGTGTAAAGTGCATGCTGTGAACAATCCTACCTCAATCATCCATAATTCTGTATCATTATCGCAATTGTATGCTTGGAGCGTCGGGCGATGGCTTACAAACGCACATGTTCATAGATGCGTATACTTGGGTTATTTTGAGGTTATTTGAAGTCTAATAGTAGTATTCAATCAATGATTTGAATACTACTATTAGACTTCAAAAAAATGGGAAAACAGTACTGAACAGTCGTAGTATTCATTTGTATTCGGATACAGTGTAAACAGTTGTAGCCTTTATTATTCTGATACATGTCATTTATAATTTTATTTGGTTACAAACCAAGTTATTTTTCAAGTGGTGCTGATTATACAAAGGTACAAAGAGCAGTAATAAAACCAAGCATAAATAGCAATGGATCGTACCATTTGTGACACGATCTGGTCCATGAGGGCCAAAGGCAGCAAATTTGAAATTGAGATAAAGGCAAAATATGGAGTAAAAAACAATAAAATACATAAGAAAATACACATCACAAAACCTCATAACATGAGAACCAAAAATGCTAGACCTTTGGTGTTTTCAGTATATGATAGCCGGTTGTTACTACAAGGTAATAATTATAGCAACTCAATTTTCAAAAATGCCTCCTTTGGCCCCCATGGAGCAGATTGTGTCGCATTTGTAAACTGAATGTGATGCAATGAAGCAAAATTTATTGTCCTATTGAAGATACTTCATAATAATAAAAATTGCATATAAGATTTGTGCCTGATATATGAATATCTTCACATGGCAAAAAAAGACACACATTAAAAAATGCAACTTCTTTTTGACTATAAAAAGATTTAGAGACAAAACGACTTGTATTGCTTGGTCGCATCACATAAAATTGGTTGAAAATATTTCATGTACATGTGTAAACTGTAAATAAAAAGAAAAAAAGATTTTATCATAATTCATGTTTATCTATTTAAAAATGTCACCTTTTGAATTGATATTTGGTCAACTTTCAATACATAACCTTTATGAATTTGGCAAGTATCTTCCCCCTTTTCTTGCTTTATTCATTCCATTTCTTCCCCATTCCTTCTCTCTTCTCAATATGATGTTTTGAGTGATTGGATAGTTTTTCATCAACCTAATGTTAAATTATCAGATTCATTGCGTTATGTACAAGTATGTCTATGATAGTCTCCAAATTCTAAAGAACAGACCTTCATTTTTGAGCTCAGTTGCACCAGAGCTCCTACAGCTCTCCTTAACAACATTCAGGAGTATACTATGATTTACTGAGCTCCTCAATACTTGAATCCCTATGTTTTAATACAGATATTAAAAGATTGAGCTCCTTGTTGAGCACCCAAGTAAACGCAGGATAGTGATTAACAGAACTCCTGCAATTTTTTTTAATGAAGGCCTGAAAGAATGAAATCTATCGGTACAGAGCAATCTGTATGGGAGTGACGTTTTTACTTCCACTGAGTGAGAATGGATTTACACTCTGATAATGGTGAATTTACACTCTTTTCATAGTAAAATTGCCACACCAAAGAGATTTGTCACCTACCGTAAAAAATTGCCTCATGGCGCACTTGGGCTTCTTTTCCTTGGGGTAAATTTCATGTGCAAGTAGAGAACTCCCTCCTCTAAAATCCAAACAACAATTAAGGTTCTATGTCCTTATTTGCTGGTGGGAATTTTACGCGAGGGCACTTTTAGGTTTTGCCTAAAATTTCACTTATGTCAAAGGAGTCCATAGCGCCTTAGGCAAATCTTTAGGGTATGTGCTTTGACTCTTAGCTTCAGAGAGGTTGTTAAAAGTTTGTTCGGTTTATATAAGGCAGAAAAAATAAGACTCATAACATCGTGTACTGATATAGAATGGCATGCACACAGTTGGTCGCAATGCTTACGCTAGTTGTACGTAGCGTAATGCGTGACTGGCGCACACTTATGTGAATTTACGCAAGTGCAAGTTTATTGATGCATGCAGTAGCAAAAGCCAAATTTCCACCTTATATAAGCCGAACAAACTTTATATAAATGCAACTTGGTATAGAAATTGATTCACTACTTGCCCAATATAAACCATGTTGTATTTTGTTTTACTATTCATCATAAATATTTTGATGCATGCTATGCAGGAAACAAATTTTAAGCTTATTACCTTGTTCACATTCATTGTTGCGTTCATGGAGTTATCCATTCATCAAAAAAGTCAATCAAACTGTACTTACTAAGCCACATTGTGTAGGCCTGAGGGCAAAAATTCCAAGAGCAGTTCCCCAACAGTATTTTAATAAGTAATTAAAATAAGTAATTTTTGCTCTTCCATAGGGATGGTCAAACCTGCCATATTCCTCAGATGCCATTTGAGCTAACGACCTAAAAGATTCATAGAATGCAAAGTGTAATACATAGTGAACCTTGATCATTTTGAACTGTGACAAAGAGGGGTGCAAATATGTAAAAGGTAGGCCTACAATTGCACCATATTTGTATTTTCCCCACATGTGTCATACGTGCACGTGGGGAAGTAATCAAAATATGGAACCAGAGTATTCGGCAAGGACCTTCAGCAGTGTCCAACTGCTATTCCTGATTATCGTCTAAAATGAACTAGGTCATGCCTGGGTCACATGATGCGCAGCGAAATGAGGTGCCGATGACATGATTAAATGGCTAATCAGAACTGCAATTTGGTGTTTATGGTGTAATTTGTAAATAGCGACAATGCTGCAGGCTACAGACCTTGCCAAAAACTATAGTGCTGGAGCAAACGACCAATGAATTACAGGATCTTTAGAATATTTATGATGAATAGTGTTTAATTACATGTATATAAAGTCTGTTTCTTTCAAAGGCACTATTGGAACCACTTGATATGACCACATGTTTATATACAAAGTTTAAAATATAAGTCTGGTCATTTTAAGTGGATCCAATGTTGCATTTGTAAGAGACTTTTCAACAAATGAATGGAGAACAATAATTTAGTATGTATATGCTAACGATGTAGCAGTAAAATAGCAATAAATTGCATTCATACAGGGTGTGCCTGGAAGAACTGTATTGTCGGAAATTTAATCGTTTGAGTATTTTAACGCCACAACAAAACCTAACTGAATAAATTTGTGAATTATAAGAATTTACAAAACTCCGTCATTTTCAAACCTTTCCACAGATTCAAATATCAATTGGTGATCTGTATTCTGAGTGCTAATCACGGCGCATCATCAGCGCATGAGGTGTCTATTGTCATTGATAGATTTGACTCTGTGGAACGGGCTGAAAATGAGGTAGTTTCGTAAAATTCTTTTTTATCAAAAACAGAGCGGTCAATTGTCAAAATTCAAAAAGTATGTGACAGCGGATATATTCCTCAACCACATCGGTTATTTAGTTACGTTTAGTTTATGCTTCAATACAAAAAAATACACTGACAATACAGTGTTTTCAGGGACACCCTTTAGATTAGAAGGATTAAGGAAGCAATCACACCTATAGTAAAATTCCCATATGTAATTGTACAAATTTTATTGATCATTATTAAAACCATACTATTTTATGAACATTTGTTAATTGTATTAAATCATTTGATCTTGCCACAACAAATATATTAGTATGTATTTTTTTATCAATTTGTTAATGAGTAAAAACACAACATACATGATTATAGGTTGACACTAAGGTTTAAAATGGACCCAAAGCAAAAAGAGTCATTTGTGCTGATAACAAAATTTTGAGATGCAGTAAAATCAGGTTTCATTTGTATTTTCTTGCTTTCTGCAACAATTTGATGCCACTTACAATGACGCAGGTGGTAAATTGAGCAAAAAATACTAAATTAAAACAGATTTTATTCGTCAAACCACTCATTCTGCATGACCATGTTCTGTAGATCATATTTATGAAAGTGGGTTAACTTTATAATGGACCCAAAGCAAATAATTTGTGCTGATTTAAATTTTGAGATGTTGTCAAAATCACGTTTTCACTTTAAATTTATTGCTTTCTGCAACACGAAAATAATTCATATTCAAGTCCAATTTCATGCTGCTTTCAATGTTGCAGGTGGTAAATTGGGCAAAAAATATTAAATGAGTATGGATTTTATTGGAAAAACCACTCATTCTGCATGATCATGTTCTGTTAATCATATTTATGAAGGTGGAAATAACATGAGATATGTGACAAATATAGGCAAGCTAAGCTCATTCAATGTCAATACATCACTACAGCTTGTCTTGGCTCCTAACCCAAACTTTTGACTAAGTAGTCCTGTGCTGAACATGAAGTCATGTTCTCCTTTGTGGCACTGTACACGAATGCCGTAACGCATCTCTCTGTCTTGACGTAGCGAGAATGTCTGTCGCTCACAGATACGGAAGGAGAGTGATGGATCACTTGGTTTCATACGCTGAAATAAAGCAAAATGGGAGTACACTAAATGAGTATACAAGATAAAAAGAGTTGCCCAAACAGGTTGTCCACTAACACACCAAATGACCAATCACTGATTTTACTAAAAGTTTTTGTTTAGTAAATACTCTTTGGAATATATTACCCTTAACAAACTTACACCAAGCAATATATTGGTACCATTAAGCTCTATGGTTGGTACACAAGTGCGGCAAGATAGCTGAATCAAAACCAGATGGCTTAATTGTTGCACACCCCCATTGAAAATGGTCACACAATGCCATGTAAAATAATTACGTGCTTGTTCACCCACTCTTTACTTGGTACAATCAATGTTTGCAGCCCATACAACCAACAATGTTAAAAACTTAAGCTGGTATAGTTGATTATACCAATATAATCATGAATATATTTTATTGGGTCCATCTGCTTTAATTACCTGTATATAGAATTGATATGAATCGTTTCTCCCTTGCCGTTGTGCTTTGAGTTCAAAATGAAATCCATGTATTGATATCACCTCTGAATGATATCTTGGCTCCTAGAAATAAACAAATCAAAGTAGAAATCAAAAACCTTGTCTTCTAAAGAACATATCATGTTGAAACATGGATACGGAAATTTTGCACCTACCACAAGTTAAAATTGACCTTTTCGGTAAATCCCTTAAGCCCTTGCGAGTACACCTGAGACGCCATCATTTAATGTCAAATTACGACATCTCAGGTGTACTCGCAATGGCTTATGGGATTTACCGAAAAGGTGAATTGTATTTTGAGTTTTCTTTCAGGAAATGTAGGCGTTTTGTTTCACATGTCTTTAGTTTTAAAGATACAATTGAAAGATAAGCAACCAAAAATAGATGTTCAAAATTTAGTGACAACACTAGCGTGTCTAATTTACATCATTAATAGAAATTCTTGCTTATGTTATCAGATCAAAAGCAAGTGTGACCTTGCCCCGCTTGATGCCTGTCACTACTTGCCAAAGAATTCTGAATTTTGTGGTAAGTAGATAGTAGACTACCAATCATGCCCATTCTGCAATAACTATCCTTGCACTGAATGTATATCCATTTTTGAAAAGCTCATAATGACAAGCTTGTCAAAAGATGATAAAAATCAACATTTCATGATGAATCTAGTCAAATAAAACTGATGACCATTGACTTTTAAAAGACCCTTGCCTCTCACCTGTGATATAATAAATCCCGTTCTGATAGCATCCCTGCCAAAGCTGAGCATCAGCGACATGTCTCCTCCACCTTGCAATGCATGATAATGCATACTCAGTATCTTCAGGATCCATTGCTGTGGTATGACATTCATGCGTAGCATATCATCAATATGTCTTGTGTCTGTGATACCAATAAGGCGTACTGACATGAACAAACCAGCATACTGCTGACCTTCTACCCGCTCAATAAATGCACATGATTTGGTTAAACTGAAAAATAATGAACAAAAGTAGTAAACTTAATCACATTTTCTTTCACAATCTAGGCAAAAATAAGACAAAAGAACCCTATCATGATGTATATTTTATGAAATGGATCCTAAAAAGCTTTCATGGTAACTTGGTTGAAAAATGATGGAAAGTGGCTATTAACAGGGGCGTATCAAGAGCCTCAGGGCCCATGGACAAGGTGCAGTGTGGGACCCTTTTAACATCTCCTTAATATCAGCCCTATCCCTAACCCACTTAATTTTCGCTTTTGCTCGGGCCCCTGAACTTTTGGGGTCCCTGAATTCTCGGGGCCCACAGACTTCATCCACATTGTCCACCTGCTTGCTACGCCCTGGCTATTAATCTCAATATTATTAGTTTATCGGCAACATTTTATGACTACAAAAATAAGGATCAATGGTCTCCCAGCACATCAAATAATGTAGATTTTGCTTTCTTTTCCCTTGACCATCTTCACCTAACAAATATTTTTGGAGAAATGCCCTTGAAAACAAAATTACAAATATATTACATAATTACATTTATCAACAATCCAGTATAATTCTACTAGTTCTCCAATTAAGTTGGAGTTGTCAACAATCCAGTTCATGTGTAAATTGGAGTTGTCAACAATCCAGTTCATGTGTAAATCTATTTGTTCTAAACACAGCACAAGATATAAGTCCCCCTCTCAACATTCCGTCATAACATTGTAAGGTTTCGTTCTGTATCAATACAACTAAATTTGAAATAATTATATGACTGTTTACTAAGTGTTGTGTGAAAATAAAAGATGTCCATGACTTAAGGGCTGAATGAGCCCAAATTGAAGACAAAAACTGCCCTTTTCAAAAGTTACAAAGTAGGCCTATGCTTGTCACAAAAGTTGATTCATGGCTTGTTCCTAATGGAAAAACCCATGTGGTTGAGTGTTCTCCCCAAGTGAACATTTGCTCTAATGTGTATCAATTCTTGATCATTCAACCATCAAATCCACTTCTTGGTGCAGAGTTCAGTAAATTTAGTTGTAAATTGGCCAGTCTCATTCCTTGTCCCAATACATATTGCAGTTAACAAACATAGGCCTACTTTGTGACTTTTGGAAAGGGCAGTTCTTGTCTTGAATTTGGGCTCATTCAGCCATGAAGTCATGGTCATCTTTCATTTTCACACAGCACTTTAATAGTAAACAGTCATATAATTATTTCAAAGTTAGTTTTATTGGTACAAAGTTTTATTTTACGATGTTATGACTAAATTTTGAGAGGGGGACTTTGAAAATAGCTTCCCAAGTCCTGTGAGATATAAAGGTTAGCTTACCTGTTATAGAATGTGACAATAGTACTATGTGATGGCATGAGATGAATGTGTGGGTTCTGTTGTAGGAATATCCAGTAGCACAACAGCTTGTATAAGTAGTATTCATTGAAGGTAAAAAACCTGTAAACAAATTAAACAAGTACTAATTAATGATATTAAATCTGTCAATAAGTAAGATGGGCTTGTTTTCATATATCAGACCTGGGGTCAATTTCACTAAACTTCACGAAGCTTCGTAACTCTCAAAATCATTTGTAATTTACAACGAGTCGGAAGTTCCATTTCACTAAACATACTTACGAATGGTACCCGTCAAAGTTCAGTGAAATGGACCCCAGTTCTCACAAAATTCTCGGTGGGTAAGAAAAGGAGATTATGATTCATTGAACAAGCCAGAAACATAAGAATACTTCTTAAAATATTGGACTTTTGGACACCAAGTGAGGGAGCAATCCTAGTTATATATCAATTCAAAGCTTATAATCCAGAGATTATGAATCTGGCCATAATTCAAAAATTACGATTTGCAACTTTCCTCTCATTTTGTGGGAACAGGGGTCCATTTATCAATAGTGACCTATTAAAAATATAGACTACCTTTTGCTTTTGATCTGATATATTTGTGATTATTCTGAATCATCCAGGTAGATAGATAAATTAGAATTAAATATCAAACTGTTCAACTGGACTTACTGTTTTGAGTTGGCTACAGTATCATGTCTCATCCGAGATGCATCGTCAGGCCTAATGGGCTGGCGCTGAAGTGTTGACCCTCAACCGAGGAGGGAGACTACGCCACAACCTGTCAAGGGCCTACGACGCAGCCATCAAACAGGTTCCTCCATGACAGCACTCCAACCGAGTCACGGGTCAACACTTCAGCGCCAGCCCATTAGGCCTGACGATGCGTCTCGGATGAGACACCGACACAAGTACACAGACCTCTACACACACGCACACAATTTACTCAATAGGTCCCATTTTTCTCACCTGCTTGATTTGATAATCTTCTGGAGCAGTTCTAATGACAATTCCCTCAGATATATCTGTACCGATAACTGGAGAAATAGATACAACAAAACAAATGTTACGGTGAAATATCATATTATCTCAATTTCTGTTGCATCCAAGCATTAACTTCTGAACCTGATGGTCAGGTCAGATGGTTATTGGGAATAGCATGTTATTCTTGCTTACCAATGCAAAGCCCTCAACATTTTTCTTATTTGTAGCACACTGAGTGTGTATTTGTGTCTCATTTTGGTGAGTATGCAGTTTTTAAGGCACATGTGGGATTAGTTTGAGATCTAGCCATCTTTTACATAAGTTGACAACTTGAATCATCTTATATATGAGAGCAGCTTGATGATATCTACATACTGTACTACTATTAATTCATTAATTATTTTGTCTTGATACCTACGTGTGGAATTAGGTTGAGTTCTAACCATCTTTCACATGAGTTGACAACTTGACCAATCTTGTATTTGAGAGCAGCTTGATGATATTTACATACTGTACTACTATCAATGGTCTTCAACATGATATTAGCACACCTGATGGAAGAACAATACAAAACAATGTTACTATTTACAAGCCGACGACGAACGTCGGGTTGTTCTGTCTTCTTCCAATTCTTTCTTCTTTCTTTCTTTCTTTCTTTCTTCTTCTGGCAACCAATCAACTGCATCTAGCTCCGCAAGGGATTGACAGATTTCAACCAAACTTGACCCAAAAGACAACTGGGCTAGGCCAAACCTTCCATTTGACTTTGACCTTGCTGTGACCTTTGACCTAGCTATAATGGTCAAAAATTTGATTTCACAAAAAATGCTACTCCTTCCACAAATTACATGCAATGATCATGTGACTCATGCATATGAATCAACATGTGGCAGTGCTTAAAACTTGCTAAAAAGAATTGAGGTCAAATGTCATTAAGGGGGTCATTTCCGGTCTGAAAGCTAAAAATATTCAAAAAATCACTGTCTTTACAAATTATACAGCAGAGAGTCGCTTTAGCACACATGCATTGCTACTAGCCAGGGTCTTTAGGATGCCTACAGTTTTGGGGTCAAAGGTCATTATAAGTTACTTCCGTCAAAAACCAAATATTCAAAAAAATTTTATCTCAAAATGTAAACAGACCAGAGTAATATAACCATCATACATGAATCAGTGTTACTTGATGTATGCATGGTATTTTTATTTTGGGGGTCAAAGGTCATTAAGGGGTCACTTCCTGTTTTTAGCTGAATAACTTTAAGAATTTTTATCTCAAGAACTAAACATGTTAGAATTTTTTAATTAAAATTGGAACAATGCATTTTGTCGGTGTACATAAGGTTTTTTTTCATTGAGGTCAAAGGTCATTAAGGGGGTCAAAAGGTCAATCAAAATTTAAAAAATCAAAATCCATGTATAAGTTCCGATTAAGCTGAAATTCACCAGGAATCTTTCTTATGACATCCTAAGCACAATGTAAGAGCAGTTGACCCCATCCGTGACCCAAGGGTCAAGTTATAGGGTCAAAGGTCAAATTTCGAAATTGGTCCAATCGAGCTCAAATTCAACAGGAATTATTCTTACGACATTCTAAACATGTTAAAAATATAATAATATTTATGACCCCAAAGGTCAAAGTTTAGGGGTCAAAGGTCAACTGCGGCGGCTTGTACTCAGAGTCTGTTGACTCTAGTTTACTTTAGTTCACTTCAAGTTCCGTAGTAACATCAATGCTTTTTCTCGGTTGCACTGCAAGTGTGCAAACAAATCGCCCTTGTATGTGTGTGTATATGGTTAGCATGATTAACTAAACAATAACATGCATACGATTTGATACTACACTCAGAAATATACACACTTTTAGATGTTGATAATTTGTACTTTGTCAAAAGACGCTGAATATTCCTAATCAGACAAGGATGTGCTATGAGCGCACAGCCATCTGCCTTATAAAAGGTACAGTAACCCATTGTGAGGAAGTGGTTCAAAAGTCTACACAATCAACAGTAACAACACATGACATCCACTTTGCATGCTGCATCCACCTCTTGGTTAACAAGCTCAACAAAATCTCGGAAATCAGTGCATCCACAGTTATGCCACAGCCGCTGCGGCATGCCGTACCATCCAATAACAAGACTTAATTGTATCCGTTTGTATGCAATGTGCATGACGCCGCTCAGCGGCAAGTCGCATGGTAGCATGAACCAATGTTTGTTATGAACGAACTGAAGGACAGAGCTATTGCATGAGCTGGCCTCATGGCTAAAAATGTAAATGGGCTATTCCAGTTGAAATCCATATACCCCTATAGAAGACAAGACCTTAATCTTCCACACAGGGAGTGTGAATTTCAAATGGGGCTACCTGAATGGATGACTCCATTTGAATTTATATACCTCATCTAAAGATTCCCGTCATCTGATTGGTTAAAAGAGCGTGCATAGTTTTGACTATGCCCGCAAAAATTACTATTCCCCGGGCATTTCTGTTTTTTCCCAGCGTAAAATGATATTACGCACACGTTAATGTTTCGCGCGCTATACTTATGCGGATACGCAGATTGTAATGATCTGTGCCGTTCGCCTTGAAACTATTAATTTCTCTTCCCAAAATCGATGCTTTTAACCAAGCAGATGACAAGAATCTTAAGATTTGGTATATAAAACATATATTGACTGATTTTTATTTTCGGGGCATGGTTAAAATTATAGGCCATTATAAACCATTATAGGCCATTATAAACCATTATAGGCCATTATAAACCATTATAAACCATGACTATGCCCCTCGGCTACGCCTCGGGACATAGTCATGGTTTTGAGATCACCTTGGGCCTATAATTTTAACCATGCCCCTCACAGCAGTCAATATTTGTATACTATACCCCCCTGTGTGTAAGATTAAGTTCATGTCTTCCATAGGAGGTGTATGGATTTCAACTGGAATAGTCCAATGTTTAGAAGTATGTGTTTCTAATTAACAAACCTAAGCCAGGGTTGGTTCTTACCTTGTCTGTAGACTTTTAAATCCAAGGGCACTTGCAGATGCTAACACTCCTACTACGTCACATTCTTGGATATTAACGTTGTCATGATACAGGTTGCCAAGAGCAACTGCAAAGGCTGTGACAGAAATTACAAGAGATCAACATGTTGAAAAGTTGCAATTATCAATTTAGCAGATCTTAATATAATAAAACTGCTATGGTGTCTGCATACATTTATTATTGAACATTACAAATTAAATGTATTATAGAACATTACAAAATAATGAATATTGCCCATCACATTGACAGGGTTGAATAATGATCACTTTGACAGGGTTGCCAAACATTTTCAACCCTAATTGTGGGTCACATAATCAAAAGGTCACCCAATTTTTCTCTTAACCGATGGTTTGTATGGGACAGTAAACTACAAGAAGTCACAGGAACCAATGTGGATAAGTCTCACAATTTTTTCTTAACCATTGGTTTCTATGGGACAGAAAATTTTTCAAAGTTGCAGGTAAAATCAAGAGTCGTCTAATTGGTTTACCAAATCTCAGGTTTCGCAATCCTGCACTTTGAACAGATACCTGACAGAACATCTCCATACCAATTCTTTTCTCACACCATGTGCAATGCATTGAATATGCATGCTACTTAAGGGCTGGGGTATGAACGTTTGGACAGTATTTATTGTGGGACATTAGAGCACATCAGACCTATCGAATTGCATTCTGAATACGACGAATGGCCTTCTGATATCAAATAATTTTGATTTTTTGAAATTCGCAATTTAATACTCATTTTATGGCAAATCATTAAAAATTGATATTTTTGATATTTAACAGTACTTTGAAGTAAACTTTATAAATCTGATGATTTATACTTAAAGTGTATGTAGGTGGGATGAAATGCCGAAGATCAATTAAAAATTTTGACCTTTCATATTGAAGATATGTATAATTTTACAAAAACACCAAAAAAAAATAGGTCTTTTTGGGAAAAAAATCCATATCTTCAATATGAAAGGTCAACATTTTCAATTGACCGTCGGCTTTCCTCCCTGCTACATACACGTTAAGAATATATCATTAGATTTATATAATTTACTTCGAGGACTGTTATATATCAAAAATTTGAAAAATATCAATTTTTTATAATTTGTCATAAAATTTGTATTATATTGTGATTTTCAAAAAATGAAAATTATTTGATATCAGAAAGACATGCTTCGTATTCAGAATGCAATTCGATAGGTCTGAGGTGCTCTCATGTCCTACAAAAAATACTGTCGAAACGCAATAAACGCTCATTTTAGATCCCTTAAGATGAAAACATATTCCATAAGTAGAATGCAAAGTGCCCATAAATGCATTGACTTGTTTATGTTTTCAATATGTGATGACAGTCTAATTACTCACCACACTGGAAATGAGTCTTTAAATTTCATTTTTAAATCAAGATGTGACTCAACTCAATCAAATTTCTATAATTGCCATTATAATGAAAATTGTAGTGATTGACTCAATGACTCCACCAGAAAATGACCACAAATGGATTCAACATGCTACAACTCAATACTCACCATCTGTTGATACTAGTGGGTCTTTGACTTTTAATTTCAGTTTTGTCATGATATTTGTTCTAGGAGCCACAGCATGTGACGGATGGTTCACACCCTTGGTGTCTTTTTGTTCGAAGTCAGTTACATCTGTCGTACTCAGTTTTCTGCTGATTTCTCTATATTCTGTACTATAATAATCACTCTTGCTGATGTACCTGATGAGTGGAAAGCAACAATTCCAGATTAGGTCACATTCACATTATATATTAAATAATAATTTCTTGTCTTTTAATAAGCCCATAAATAGCTAATTTAATTTCTTATTATCATTATAATAGGAATGTTCCTCCTGAGAATGTTTATCATGTTGGACACAGACCCATCATTAAACTGGACTTACTATTTTTAGCAATGCTACGTTGCGTGTGATACCATCACACTTCATCAGGCAACTGACCCGCTGGACTGGTCATGTGACAGACGGCTAGGGATCACGGTTGTTTGATGGGATCATTTATTAGTTTTTCAAACAAAACATCCTGTACAACCTAATTTTAGGCCTGAGCAGCTAAATGTGATATCATGCTAATGTATATAGATGCTTTCGAGTCATTCTCAACTTTAATTTTCCCTCTTTTACCAAATTATTCACTTTTATAGCATTTTTATAGATTTTTCGGATATAAAATGTATCTATTAATGACAAAATTGGTGGCGCTATTTAGTTACTGGAAATTAGTCTTTCAAGCTTTTAATACAAACAACTCCTTTTATTGTTTGATAAAATATGTTTATAAAATTTCCTTGGTGCTTGTTTCACCTATTACAGCTGTTTTAATGCCAGTATTAATCACCTACCCCTTGCAAATAAAGAAATATGATTTAAGATAAATAGCGCCATCTATAGTTTGCATTTAGTTAATAATGAAGCCAATTCTATATACATCAAACAACCGTGGGATCGACTTGATGGCTCTTTCCCATGCGTGAGATAGGTTATATCATAGGCATCCCCTTTTATTGATAATTAACACAACTTACTTGTCTATTGTGGCTGACATGGGATCCCTGTAATACAGTTCTTTCTTCGGTGTCATGTCAGCCTTGGTTAGTTGTTGTGCAAGGATGTCAGCCTTCTGTATATATGGTCTATGCAACTCCCAATTAGTATCAAGACATTGGAGAAGAATATCTAGAATGCATAATAATAATAAAATGTAGAAATAATGCAATGATAATAGCCAAATGTGGCTAAAATTGTATTAGTGATGTACCTCACATGTTCATCTGATATTCCTAGCCATACTGGCGATTGACATTTCAAGTTGTGCCATCAATCAATCAGTTTCCTGGTCATACAGGTGCATGTTTTTATATCACCTGTTTTATTGTTTAATTATTTATAGTTTAAAAATATGGACTTAGGCAAGTAAAATCATATATGTCTCAAAGCTGTCATTATTTGCTTTTGTGATGTACGTTTCGTCTTGGACAAAATTTCTAATCAAAATTTTTGCCACAAATTTTTTTAAAACAAAGATGTAGGTAAAAATCTTCATGCTTTGCACTGTGGAAGATAGATAGTTTTTTAAAGATCATTGCCAGAACATACTGCAAAACTACACTATTTTGTAAAACATTTTGCACAGGCCGACCAAACGCGTAAAAAGATTTAGGTCACGCCTGCGTCACGCAATGCTACACATATTGTTCAGCAAATGTGGTGCTGATATGAAGATGATGTGATTCAATTAGCCAATTGGAAATCGACTTCGGAATACACCGTAAACTATGCCAAATCAGGCAATGCAAAAGGCTTTGCAAATAGATGTAATTAATTTAAGGTGTACACCCCTTGATAAATTTTGTGACTAATTTTGCATTTTTCTCAAAAAATAACTACACAATTCAAGACAAGTGGTTCATTATAAATGTTAAGTAATGAGGTACATTCTAGAGGTACCTCTTTTCTTATTTTCTTATTAACTGGAATATTTGCCTCTATAATATACATAACTTTTGTTACCAGTGTGTTACTATTTTTTTGAGAAAAATGCAAAAATAGTCACAAATTTATCAAGTGGTGTAGTACCACCTTAAACAACAAAGCCTAAATAAATGGAGGTAGGTGTGAATTGGGATACTGGTCTACTGTATCATATCACTTCATTCATGTTTTAAAACAGGTTCGAAATATGAAAAACTGCTTAAAAAACTTTTCTGGATGTCAAAATTCTGAAAGAAAAAACAACAATACTTTTTTTCGGAATTTCACAAATTAAGGTTGTACAATTATAACTTTTTTCCAGATAATCAAGAATAGGGTCAGTTGGGTGAGGACAAGAAACCATTTAATTTTTTGTTGCCTTGTGGTCTGATTAAATCTAATAAATATCCAGGCAATGCCTTTGGTGGCAATTTGAACCAATATGGTGTGACACTTTCATGAAAGTTCATCCGTGTTGGTATCAGTAATGATTGAAGTTTGAACACTTTTGAACCAAACACAAAGAATTTATCGCAACAATTTTCAGATGTTAATTTACATTTCATCGGCAATAGCACAATTTGAAACTTCTGAGGTAAGCATCAAATTCTTTTGTTATTGGATCAAAACTGTTTACACTTCGCATCAAAACTTTTTTGGATCAAAACTGTTTAAACTAAAATCTGATGTGACTTCAAACAGACCTCAGAGAATCAGACTCAGCCATAATTATTATTCGCATGTTGCTTATGATTTGCTTTGATTAAATTCAGCATGGAGGCAATCACTGCCTGGTCTAACCAGTTAAGATTAAGGTGAATATTTTGGAGAGAGAGCAAGATTTTGAAAACTGAAAGGAAATTATGGGGTAGAGCATCAAGGATGAAATAATTCCTTAAAAAGAAGTTAACACGGTTGTTTTGTGTTCAGGTTTTCAAAAGCAGCTGAAAAATAATCTGACCCGTGGTACCTACGGACCTCTACAATTCTGCCACACACACAAAAAAAAAAAATTTTATTGCTCAAAACCTCTGCAAAAAAAGATCTTGTTTAAAATAAACTTCTAAGTCACAGTTGTTTTCAAATTTTCTAGCCCAAAGAGACTATGAAGTGGAGCTGAATGATTATGAAAATGTGTCACAATCTGAACCAACCTGGGGGGGGGGGGCTCCATAGTCGAAGGTATACAGGTATGTGCCACCATTTTGGGGTACCTTTTCAGCAATTTTGGTATATCAATGGGTGGGTTTTCAATGTTTTTTTGTGTAAAAAATTGTTATTCTGATGGGTAGCAAAAACAGCAAAAAGTAGGTATAGAGAAATTCAGCATTCGAAAGTCTAGTGTGGCACATCCCCGAATTTTTCGAAGAACACAATTAAACATACAGGAGTAAAATTAGCACGGTAAAAGCTTACAACTTTGCAAACAAGTATGCTAGGGATGAAAGGGTATTGGCAATTATAGCATGCTTGGGTACTTTTAAAGTTGAGGATGATACTAGCTAAATGTTTATAATTGCCACATTTGGTATGCACCTGGTTGGATCACATTGTGTCACTAAAATAATGTACAATTACCTGGTCCAAGAACACTGTGGATTGGAGCTGAATGGTAATGAAATAGATCTACAGGTGTAGGTGAACGAGCTGATGCTGGTTGGAAACGAGGTAATGGTGATGGGCTGCATGGATAAAATGATGGATATACCACAAAGCAATGTTAAAAAATACAATAATAAGCTACTCTGATTGCAAATTAAGGATGTGAGTGATTGTGGGTTTCATACCTAAACTTAGAATAAGCTGGTTTAGTTGGATAAGAGAAATGGGTGATAAGCTGCATGAAAAAATCACAAGGTTTGAATCTAAACACACAAGCATTATCATGATGATTGTCACAACCCCTTGATGGGAAATTTGGGCAACAGCCAATTGTATGAAATTAGATGACATACCGTAAACGTTCGCCTAATGGCGCTCTTGGGCTCCTTATCCCTGGGGTAAATTTCATGTACAAATAGAGAGCTCACTCCTCTAAAAAACCCAACAAGAATTAAGGGTATGTGCCCTTATATGCTGGTGTGATTTTTATGGGAAGGAACTTTAAGTATGTGTCTAAAATTCCAGTTATGTCAAGGGAGCCCACAGCGCCATTAGGCGAGCGTTTCCAGTACTTACTGTAACTGGCGAGATGTCAAAAGGTGATTCTTAAAATAAAATATATTGATATTAATCCGCGATGTTATAAGGCCACTGATTATGGGCTGATCAAACTATAAGTTGGTGTCACGGGCGTGGGAGACTGAGCAAGTTTTACAAAACCACTTTTCAATATACAGTTTCAGTCAATTAAAAACTTTGGTCGAAGTTTTGCCACAAGTTTAAAAAAATAACGGTTAGTTCATGAAAAAGAAGAAGTGAAATTTAGCAAAACGCGACAAGGTTTATTTGCCCGTAAGAGAGCTCTATTGTTCCGCTATTGTATCCGCTATTGTATCCACTATTGTATTCTATTCATAAAAGCTACTGCAAGAATCGCGGCAATCCCTGATATTGCAGGTGCCTACCGCCGGCGCTTCGCATTTATTAACATTCAAAATGATCCCATACTCTTACATTTATAGTCTTATTAGTGCTTTTTATATAATATTCAGAAATTGCAATTCTGAAAACTACTAACTTTTCAAGTGAAAATATATATTCCATCGAAAATATATCATACTTAAATTCTATAGAATCTATAGATACCCAACCCAGAAGTGCCCATTTATTTTCTAAATTTTTGAGTGAACACGATAATGCGATTGATCTTCTTACACGTAAAAATACGGCCAATTCAGAGAGAAAATCTTGTTTCTCGTATAGGGCCTACTATAGACAATTACTTTTTGTTGGCTGGCCGCTGAGCTACATCTTTTTACTAATTATAGATACGTCAAAACGTGTTCCCATGTTGAAAGTGTACAAGCTATTTCTACTTGCTTTATATAGAGAGCACAATTGAATGTGCCAGGATTTCATTTAATATAACTATTTTTTTAAATTTTAATAATACCCCATACCTAACAAGAACATAAGGAAATATTGTAAAGGCCATAAATATACGCACTCATGCATAGGGAGACAAACATGATAAAGTTAATCTGTTCTTTTCATTCTCGCTCATTAACCTTTGGAACATTTCACATGCATGGTGTTTGCATCAATGCCTTCTCGGCAATCTAGGGCCATAGGCCTATAGCAGAGAAGATGTAGCCTATGAAAGAAACAAAAAAAATAAGAAAGAAAGAAAAAAGAAAGAAAGAAAGAAAGAAAGAAAGAAAGAAAGAGAGAGAGGAAGAAAGAAAGAAAGGAAAAAAGAAAGGAAGGAAAAGAGAAGAAAGAAATAAAGAAAAGAAAAAGAACTAAAAGGAAAGGAATAATGAAAGTAGGCCTATGAAAGAAAAAACGAAAGAAAGGAGGAAAGAAAGAGAGAAAGAAAGAAAGAAGGAGAGAAAGAAAGAAAGAGAGAAAGAAGGAAAAAAGAAAATTAGAAAACACAGGAAATTAATACAAAAAACTGCTATAATGGAGAGAATGAAGATCTACCAAATGGGCAGGGCGTGACCAAAAGGAAATTAAAGTTTGAATGCAGAAAATTGGACATTACGTCCGAGGCTATCAGGGCCAGCAAGGGTGCCGTAATGGTATATAGTATGTTGTTCCTTCAACCAACGCTAGTGATCTGAACCTGAGCTTTGGAGAAGGCCAGTGACTCTAAGATCAGATGGAATATGGGGAATATCGTTGTAGTGGCGCGTGATGGGACTGTCATGGTTGTTTTTGCTCACTTTGATAAAGTATTTTTGTACGAAACGTCAGTGTATAATTTTATATTAAAACATCGTTGAACAACACCATTTTGTTCAATTACTTATCACTTTTTACCATGCGATGTTACGTGGGACTCTTAACTTTTTTCTGCACCAAATAACGAGATTTATATATTTTCTAAGTTTAATAATTTATTTTATTTAAAAAGAAAAACGTCAAGTGTTCAAACTTTAAAGCTCTTTTTCTCGAAACAGCGATTTTGATTTCAAGTTAGATCATTTTACCAAATCAGGGCCGAATTAGGCTGTTTAGCTTAATCATGTGAAGTGACCTCTTAGCTCTTGAAATGATATCACACTGATCAGACTGATCTTTATGTTATTACAGTGAGGCCCACATACAATGTTCAACACAAAGTGAACGATGTTATAACTTGGAGGGATAACAAACCAAAAATCGCCAAATTCGACTGACGTGTGTACAACGTGGGAAACTATGAGGAAATTGAACACTCGTTGTCTGATCATGCATGTGTTTATGGTTCGGATAGCGGTTACTTTCCAGATCTCGCTCCGCTTGGGTTTATTGAATACACTCTATATATAGTCATCAATATGTCGTTTCCAGTCCCTGTCTGAACTATTGGGTTCAGCTATTAATTTTTGTAATAATTCTTTTACCCCATGCAGCTGATTGGGGTGGTTACAGGTCGTTAAAACAACTAACCGCTGAAATGAGGATATCGAACTAGTTTGCCCATGCAGGGCTTAAAAGAACCACAAACCGCGAAATATGGATATCCAACTAGTTTGCCCTCGGCTTCAAGAAATCACTCATCGCGAAATAGTTTTCCCCGCAGGGCTACAAAGAACCATTAACCGCGAAATATGGATATCCAACTAGTTCGCCTCGCATGGCTACAAAGAACCACTTACTGCGCAATATTTTTTACCTCAAAAAAGAATTAATATCTACCAAAAAAACGTTTCAAAAGCGTAAAAAGGGCCACAGTTTAAAAATCTTTCCTGTGTGGCTTTTCACCCTTTTTAAACTTGGTCCCATTCAGTAAAGTAGTAATAACATGAAGAACGAGTCCTAATTTCTACATGCAACAATTAGGTTTAAGACTGTTCGAAAGCGGTACAATATATGACGAAGGCTATGTATTATCAAAAACATTTGAAGGTTTATATTTTATTATCTTGCGTGTTCATAAAGAGTAGTAGAGTATTATATATACTTCGCAAATTGACTGTCTGTCAACCTGCTATATATAGGCCCTACATCTGTACATAGGCGCAGAATCGCACAAGACGATGAAGAATTTAACAAAGTGAGTATTTGCTACTTTTGCTTAAATCAAAATACATTATAACGCCTTTACGGATCTAACATTAATTCATTTACTCTACAAAATGAACACTGACAACTAAGAAAAGAAACAAGTAGCCTAAAGATGACTTCAGTATGGGTCTTTAGAAACTTTCATAAATGGGACCAAGTTTAAAAAGGGTGAAAAGCCACACAGGAAAGATTTTTAAACTGTGGCCCTTTTTACGCTTTTGAAACATTTTTGGTAGATTGATATTTACACGTAGTCTTAAAGCAGCTGAAACATTTCCTTATTTTGCTGACTACTCTATGAAGAGTTCAAATACAAACTCCAATATACCAATAACTTGCTGTATTATGTTACCTTTGAAATTTTTACCATGTATTTTAGTGCATTCATTTTGAAATGGACATTCATTAATGACCATAAATACACAAGCAGCAGTCTTTGAATATATCACCATTTGCTCTGAAGTATTCATAATTCTTCATTAAAAGCTTGAATGATTTTTACCTTTGAGACAGTCTGCCTGGTGCGGTACGAGGTGGCCTAGGAGGACTTGACAAGCGATGACTTGATCTCTCATATGTAGTATGAGGGCGTTTTGGACCATCAGGTATTTGAAATTGATATGGCCTCTCCGGGTCACAGTTCACAGTTGTTGCAGGATTTTCAGCTGATAAATGAAGAAAAATGTTATATTATAAAGGTGCATCCAGTGATTCAATGTCATTATTTGGAAATGGCACATCCCCTAAAGACCCTATTTTCAAGACAAAATAATGCAAGACAGCATTGCAGAGTCCAACATTGAAACCGAAGAGAGATCATACATGTATTTTAAGTGCAATCATTGCAGTCTTGATGCATGACTTTAATTCAGATTATTAAAACAAAAGAAAGCATCATGCTTCCATTTTGATTAGTCTTAAAAGTTGTCTCATAAACAATCACAATCGCGGTGTGTGTTGTGTCTATTGAAAAAGTCCAAAATAATACTTTTCTTAGTCAGTGGCTATGGTTTGTAAGCGCTGAATTTCATTGGTTCTGACATGTCATCTACCAGTAACCTTGTCAATGTCATCACCAAACATGCTTCAGTAATGAGTGCACACCAGTAAATACAAGTCTCCTACACCCTGGGAGGAAAAAAATCTGTTTTTCAAACGAGGAAACGTGCAACACGACTTAATTAAATACATTAGAAAAAACTTAAAACCCAACTATTAGGCCCTAATTCATATCTAATCCTCATTTAGGCCTGGGAAATTATAGATTGTCTGTGAAAAATGAGCAGGATCCGACTTTATAACGATTTGGCTAAACTTTCAAAATGTGTTACATTTCAGAAACACCAAGCTATTCCTTCGGTGGCGTAGGCTGTATGGGCTATAGGGTGATCTAGTCTGCATTTTTCTGGGAAAAAATGCTGGACTCCATATATAATTTCTACCATGGATGTCTTCATCTGAGCTTCAACATGCATAAAGGGTAAGTTTTGAAGAACTGAGTCGCTCTGGAGTCAAGAAAATGATGTTTTCCCGGACCCTGTTTGTACACAAAGTCAATGGGGCTATTTACTGGTGTGCACCCTGATGGATTTTATGGCTCACCTGTGATGATGGCTACCATACTCTGGTTGTATGGTTCAGTGATGGATTTGATAGCTTGTGCAGTGCCTAATAAATCTCCCCCAAGTGATTCTGGTAAGCGCCACCTGTTGGTACCTCCAACCTGTTTACGAATTCTGTAACGTGGTGAGGCTGGGTGCTGAAAAAACAAACATGTACAATTCTTGGTAAATAATGCACTACTTTCCTCATGGATTAGTTATTACTAAAAACAGCAATTTTTTAATTCATATATTTCGTCGGCCGTATCACATACTGACGTATTCGACATTTTTAACATTTTTGAGAAAATTGGTATATTAGTTTGTTATGTTCTAATCTATATATTCACCAAAACCCATGCCTCAAAGTGGCTTAATTAGTAAGATATTAAGTAATTTAATTATGTCGTATTTACAAAACCTTGAAATGTCCGCATCACATAACGACGTATTTGCCGATCACCTATACTGCGCAAGCCCAGTATATCGTATCTGCAATTTGAAGAATTTGCCGTTTCACATACTGACGTATTTGCGCAACGTATTTGCGCGACCCTGTCATTTCAGGGCAAAATTGCTGCTTTGTCCTTTTCACATTCTGTCGTATTTGCGCAACTGTTTCACATACTGACGTATTTGCTCGACGTATTTGTCATTTGAACGACGAAATTGACATTAGTCCTTTTCACATAGTGACGTATTTTATTTAATATTGATTTTTTGCAGAATGAGTTATGCTCTGATAGTGATAAGTGAATTATATTGAACATATGGTATTTTTGCATTACTGTTAACCTGGTTTTAATCGACAATAATATTTTAATCAAGATTATAGGGCAAATGAAAATCGCTAAATTTTCAAGTTCGATTTTCTCGAAATGCGTATTTTGCAAATACGTCAGTATGTGATGCGGCCGACGATTTCCTGATAACGGACAAACTGTGGTGGTAAAATCCAGGGGGTAAAATTCAGGCTCATAAGGCCCTCTTCAAATCGAAATATAGATTTCCAATGCCACAGCACCAGGATTTTTTTTTTTTTTCGGGAGACAAAAATTTGTGCATATTTGCTGCAAAAAGTGAAAATTTTCGTAATATGGTGTGCTGTTATCAATGCGATATATATAAAGCAAAAGCATTGACTGAAAATGATTTCAATTCCAACTATTGAAAATTGTACATTGACAAAATAAAAAACACATCCATTGTTACCATTGATCATCCATCATTTCGAGGGTTGAGAGCCAGATAGCCACAACTCATAATCACCTGCTCCCACAAAATGAACATAAAGTTGCCAGGGCACTGTAGAAGATACAGTCCATTAATTAGGACAAAATTCAGTAGAAAACAAAAGACATTGTGGAGGAAAAAATTGGATTTTTGAAAACCAAATCAAGGAGCCAACTTTATGCTCATTTTGTGAGAGCTGGTCATAACTAGTGAGTTACAGCTTTCTAGTTCTGAACCCTCGTTTTATGACTTGTTGCATTATGGTACTTACTCTGGATGGTTGTCTTCCATCTACTACGACACCCATCAGTGCTGTATATGGAGCATCATGGAGAGCTCTGTAAAGGAAAATCAATTCAAATCAATGATTAGGACTACTCAATGGCAGTGTGGTCTTTGCATCCAATTAGTTCTGATTCACCCTCCCCCCCCCACCAATAAGCATTCAACCCCCCATAAAGCCCTACCTCCAATTTGCCCAGGTTGTTTTTCTTTATTTACTAGAGTAAATCCAAATGCAAAGAAGTGTCTGGTGTTTCACCGCTTCAAGTTGCGGGTAAAGTTCTCTTCAGTGCAGAAGAAAAAGCACAAACCGCCAATTTTGTTCTGTATTTACAAAAGAAGATACAGAAAACATCCCTGACTTGTTTGCTTGGACAGCTGCATTAAAAAAATAAAAACTTATATGACATTGCTGGTTGCGAGTACAGCACTCCATGTTGATTTGAAATCATTTTGAAGAAACCACTATAAACAGTCGTCTTAGGGCATTTGAATAAAGGCACTTAATTTAATGCCCACGTGACCACATGGGCGCTGACATTACAGGGTCTAGACAGGATGTCTGGAAAAGTGACCTTTGGCACAGCGGGCGGTCTTTCTGTGTATTTCAATTGGAAACGCGGGATGCATGTCCCAAATTTTCTAGCAAATTTGTCATTTTTTTGCAACTTTGTAGTATTATTGTAAGAGTTTCTGTCGATAACTTTTTTTCCGTCGAGCAAAACTTTCACAATTTAGTTCTTGAAAACATACTAAAAAAACAGAATCTCCCAAATTGTAGTTAATTTGCACATTAAATTTTCAGCAATTTTGATCTCTTAGCATTGTAGCACATCTACTGATCACTTGGTGGTCTTGGTATGGCGGCGCCCATGGGTCACATGGGCATTAATTTTAGTACTTTTTATTTAATACCCTATGGTAACTGGTAAAATGTCAATATCGTACTTCGGAAAATACTAAAATTTGAAAATGATATATTAAGTGGAATATTTTCTAAGCACCATGTGGCCTGTACACAAAGCTGAAAGATGAAGGTCAGCCAAATCCAATGATATTTGGTATGTAGTCTAGCTAGGTCAGATGGTTCACAACTATGATAGTAAAAAATCAGGTGACTTCCCTGGGGAAATTCCATGACCCCCTAAAATTGGCCCTCTTTTGACCTGCCTCAGAATTGATACAGCTTAAAATGAACAACATTTGACATCATGAAAATGTCCTTTGAAATAACCTGGGTCTGACAGAAAGTTGAACATATTGGAATTGAACTATGCTTTATAAGATGACGTATGCAGAAAAATTTATTTCTTTTGATATAATTACGTAATATCATCGTGGAATTTGGGCAAAAACAGGATTTTTCATAATTTTGAAAGTAGCGAAAAAAGAGCATTTTCAAATCACATTTTCTGCTATATTCAGGCTAACATTGGATCAAACCTTTTGGATAATATAACCAACATGTTGTACTTCTGAAATATGTTTAAATTAGCGTGGGACTTTTTTCCTATACTGCAGGGGAGTTTGTTGATTTTGGCGGATTTTCCGTTTTTGCTTTTTTTTTTGTAGACTCAATTAACGCTTTCCAATGTATAAACATACTAATTATTTTACATTCACAATACGGCTTCAATTCTCAACCAAGGTTATTATTGATTTAAGTTTGATAACTATTTTCATGTGGAATTTGCTCTTTTATTATGCATTTGCATATGAATCTCCCTGCTAACTAATGATATGAAACTCGGGTTTCCTAGATTGATATGATATTTATTTTGATTGCTGATTTTAGAAATATGTTTCTAATAACAGAAAGTGGTTTTTTTAATGGAATTTGTTTTTCCAAGGAATTTGTGTCTTTAAACATATTTTCGAAAGTGGAATTTGCAACCAACATTACACTGTTTAGGTAATAAATCATATTTAAAATAAAATTGACTAATATTTAGTTAACTGTTAGATTAGGCAAAAAACAACCACACATTTATAACAAAACAAAACAAACACCACGCCATACTTCATATAATATCTACTACCAATGCAATGGAATTTTCATTTCTTTTCAAAGGCGAATTTGATAATATGAGTTATCTATCAAATAACATGTACAGGTACTTCAAGCATTGTCTAAAATTGAATGTGAATATGTACATGTAATGATGTACGCTATAATATCTCATTGAGCGTGAGACTCACGCATTCGGGACTTTATCAGGTGTCAGATCCGGCCATTTGGTCTAATACCATTTGGTCTAATACCCATTTTATCTACAGACTTGACATTTAGTATGGAATATTTTCTCGCAAAATTCGAGGACTGGGCTGGAATTTCGGACTTTATGCAAAATTGTTCTGTTATTATCAAAATCAAATGTATAGGGGTAATAACCTATCAACTTCAAACTTGGTTTGGTGATTGGTCATGGTAGCTTGATGTGCTGTATAGTTTTCTGTCATGTTATTGGCATATTTATGAATATTAATGAGCTTATTTGCATATTTTGCCTACATTTTGCAGCTACATTTTCATTAATTCACTCTGCAGCTTAAACGCAATAACCGATCAACTTCAAACTTGATTTGGTGATTGGATATGGTGGTCTGGTGTGCTGTATAGTTTGTGTCATGTTATTTGTATATCAATGAATATTAATTAGCTTATTTGCATATTTTGCCTATATTTTCATTCATCCACTCTGCAGCTTAAACGCAATAACCGATAAATTTCAAACTTGGTTTGGTGATTGGATATGGTGGCTTGATAAGCTGTATAGTTTTGTGATATTTATGAATATTGATGAGCTAATTTGCATATTTTGCTTACATTTTCATCAATCCACTCTACAGCTTAAACGCAACAACCGATCATCTTCTAACTTGGTCTTTTGATACATGTAGTATATGGTGGCCTGATGTGCTGGATAGTTTTGTGTCATGTTATTTGCATATATTTTATTGATATTAATGAGCTTATTAACATATTGCATATTATTTGTTGTTTACACACCTTTGGGTGGGGGCAACCGCGTAAATTCTAGTATTATTAACAATCTGGCCTAATTACCTTTGTCGTGTATTTGCTAATTCATCAAAAAAAAATCGTCTACAACTGGTTACGTGCTGTAAATATATGTAAATATATGTAAATGAGACGGGCACGTGTATAAACATACTACATTCATCAAATATAGTGTACCCAAAAAATTCAGAAGAAGACATATGCGGCCTGCATGTATTGAAAGTGACATTTTGCCGGGCTATTTGTTCTTCTTTTCCGGTCTTTACAAGGTATATAAATAATATAACCGGTATAGACTCATCATGCATCATCGGGGTGCCACAGGCATGGGACATGGGCCAGTACGAGTTATCTGTCACTCCAAACTTTAAAACGAAATAGGTTTCTATGGGGTTGACCCATAATTTTCATGTCAAAAAGGGGAGGGGCCTTTGAGGTCTGTAAAGGGGTGGCCCCGAAAAATGTTCGCGATTTGCATCAGCCCCCCCCCCCACAAGTGTTTGTGAACGGTCCCTAGACTATTGGGTTTTGGTCTAAATGGTAAATAGGACCAAATGGTTATTGTACCAAATGGTAATGGGACCAAGTGGATGTAGTAAAATCTAACAAATTCTCACGCATCATCAAATTTAATTTAGGGATTCAATCAGCCCCCCCCCACAAGTGTTTGTGAACGGTCCCTAGACTATTGGGTTTTGGTCTAAATGGTAAATAGGACCAAATGGTTATTGTACCAAATGGTAATGGGACCAAGTGGATGTAGTAAAATCTAACAAATTCTCACGCATCATCAAATTTAATTTAGGGATTCATTCATGAAAACCACGCTTATACCAGAACATTTTGTGATACTATACTATTTCTTCATCATATACCATTATTTCTCCAACCGAAATCCCTACGAAGATCAGCCGGTCCTAAACGCTGGGCCATATCGCCGTTGTTTAGTCTCAAACAATGAATCAAGCGCGCCGTTAGGTAGCGCCATGTATGTAGGCATATATGAATGTAAATTATTGACCAAATACAGCCAAAAATGGGATATTTGGACATTAAAAAGTCACTTCTAGGTAAAAACTTGCACTCAGTTGTTATTAATAATCTACATACTGATGTTATATAATATTTTCTTTCTGATTAATACAGATTGTACATAGTATTAGACAATATTAATATGCTCATTTTGATTTTGTTGATTTACTTAACTAATGCAAAATGCAATATTTTAAAGACCCCTCATAATAAATTGGAAAAAGATCCCACAATAGAAAAAGCATTTTCCTATAGTCAAAGGATGGGAAATGTTTATCTAAAGAGGTCATATCAAACTCAGCCTGAATAAAGGCAATAATTAAGTTAGAAATTAGGTAAAATTTGCATTTTTCTCATTTTCAACATTTTGAAAATAAGGCTATATTGAGTTTATGAAAAATCCACCTTAATGAAATTGCTGGCTTCTGCAAATTTGTGAGGAGATTCACCAATATATGTATTTTTAATTCCAATTTGTTTGGGACCTGTTGAATTATGGAGTTTCTTACAATATTTCCTTGAAATGCGATGAAAAACTGCTTTTTAAAACATATTTTAGGTGATTTTGGAGCGATTTTTAGGGGGTGGTCATATTTTTTAACGAGGGGGCTCCAGAGAATTGTTTAGTGTCGTGATTGAAAAGTGTTATCAAAACCTATCAATGTCCCAAAATATTATTGATGGCGGCCGACCTTCATCTTTCACGTCTGCAGGAAATTAGAAAATATGCCACTTAAATCCTTTAAAAAAGATAAACTTTGACCGATGTTTTAACTACTTTTAGTAGGGCGAGCAACGACCGTATGTTGTTGATTCCAAACTTACCGAGGACGAGCTATGACCGTATGTTCTTAATTCTGAAGTTACTGAGGATGAGCTACGACCGTATGCTGTTGATTCCGAACTTACCGAGGACGAGCTTCGACCGTATGCTCTTCGAGTTTTGACCCTAATCCCACCTCATAAAAAAGAAAAACCCATATACTCTGATCAAAATTATGGCGCTGGAATTTTGAATATCGCCTGTTGAAAGCCGGTTGTTTTTATTTGCTTTTATGGTCAATACAAGTTTGTTTTAAATAAAACGATATGATTCATGCTTGATAATTGCATAATATGTTCATAGTGCCAGAGACTTTCTTCAAGGATCATTAATTAATTTGATCGTGTGCGCTAGTTTGTAATAATGTTTAAATGTTTCTATAGATGTTCCAGTGTATGATGCATTAGCTCTTCCCTTGCTTGTAGTGTACAAACATACCTTTTATTTTGTTCGAAATGTTCTAACTTTTGTATGAACAACCGATAGCTTGTGATACGAAAGTTAGAACTTGCAAGGATGTTATCGTATGTAACATACTTGTTTACATGTATGTGTGATACATGTACGCAGTTGCCATACAGAGTACAATTTCATGCATTCTCCAGGCAGAATGTACTTCAAAGATGTATTTTTTCTCTAAAAGTAAGCAACCTTGAATCCGAAGATACATTATGTTAGTCCAGGAAAATTGTAGCCAAAAGTGACATTCGGAAGAATGTTTTTACTTATGTTATAAAAAGTATCAACGCTATGCAGACGCTTTTCAAATAGTCGTAAGTTCTATCTTATGCACACATAACTCTCGTGTCGTCGTGCATAAAAGATAGATTTTTCGATCAACTTTTATTCTGTCAGACAAATTTTATTTTATGACGTGTCTGTTTTGCCAGGTTTTTTAAGTTTGCGTTGCGAACCTAAATTACGCTAGACGACCATCTACAAAGGAACTCACAGGTATATACCAAGTAACATCAACTGTTATCTTCGAGCTACGCCTACGAATTCATCCAGTCAATCCAGGACTAGGCAATCACAGGCCTTATCTTACAAAATTATCACTACAATAAAGTACAAACATCTGACTGTAACACTAACAGGCACTCGCTAAAAAAAGACTATTCACGAATGGAATCGACTCGAGCAGGACCTACGCACCACATCCGACGTAGAAACCATCAACATCAAGACACTGACTTCAAAGGCCCACTTCCATGACTTCATGACCCCCCCTGTATGCGAAAGTCAGAGATGCAATGGTGATTGTACGTAGTTCGCAACGAAAACTTTCAAATTAAAAAACGGGCAAACAGACACATCATTTATCGGTATGACATGGTGATGCCCTATCTGCAGAGCTACTACGGACGGTACCGTATGGGTTCCCTGTACTAGATTGTACGTGAAACGACAGATACAGATACTATCGCCGACACTGACACTGGTAAGCTTACCTCGTGTAAGACGTAGCATTTTGTGTCGCTGATGGTGGAGGAGCAGGCAGATAAGGTAATGCCGTATTTGGAGACGTCACACTTGGATATGTATGTAACACTTCGGTCATCTTGTATTGGTCATAAGAACGGCAGTCCTCGGTTTCCGACTCTAAATCAATGACAAAGAAAAATAAACAATGTACCACCCATGCACCGGCGTTTTGTTTTGGTTGCTTTTTTTTCGGGTCACCTACTTCCGGTACTGGCTTCCGGCATAATTACCATTCTATAGCTCCTTGAAAATAATATAATTTAATTTTTAATTTGACTTTATATGCATAAAAAATCAAGTTTTTTCTAATATTAAAATAATTATGATCAAAAAAGTGTAAATTGAATACATAATTACAGCAACAAAATAGAAATCAAAGACCCAAAACAGGTTATTAATAAGATCTCTCATCATAGCAACTGTCACTAGGGAACGCGAATTCTCCCGGGCTGTGCTCATCATCAGACCCTGATGATTGAGACCCAGAGCATCAGACCTTGGTGTGGTAGCTTGTGGTGCGTGCCACCCGATGATGAATCAATATGTTCCTATTGTATAATAATGATCTGTGTATGTTTGCCTTTTCTTGGTCGATTGATTACACGTATAAATATCAAACCTTCTGGGACCAATCATGGACGTTTACGTCCATGGACCAATCGAGAAATTCCCCCGGGAAATTCCTGAAATAAATTTGGTGTCAGCCCAATTTAGGCAAACATGATGAAAAAACTGAACTAGGGGCCTATTTATAGGCTACTATTCCCTGTTATCTTATGCCTAGGCTTATAAGGAGCTGTGCAATAATGAGCCGCCCCCCCGGGTAGGCCTACAATTTCCCAAACCCGCCAAACACCCAACACAAACATGATGAAAACTATTAGGCCTACGTTTTGCTATTAGGGCCTATTTGACCGTATAAAGTTAATGTTTTGGTTCTCGTCCAGAGGATTTTCATGAATTGATGATGAGGGAGGTAGGCGTTTTGTTTTTATCGATGTAAAATTAGCATTGTTAGTAGGCCTATGAGTAGTTCAATTAAGTTTTGGTCATTTCCAACAGTTCTCGTTCTGAGTTCCGTAGGCCTACCACAAAAAGTCTTGGAAGTGATCCATGCTCTCTACTAAACTTAGGCCCTATAGGCCTACTTAGATATAAAATTTCTGAACGGGACTTCTATAGGGCCTACTTGAGAAAGAAAAAATTAGCCGCACGTGAAGAAAATGTAAACATGACTACTGCAGTTAAAAGAGTTGATGAATCGAGATGAGACATGCATTAAATTGTTATCTTCAGTAGATAGTGAAAAAAAGTTTGAAAATCAAAATATACCCAAAGACTTTCTCAACACGAGCGCGTGCTGCTCGCGTTAAAAAAAGCATCGGCCTAATGTTGAGCGATTAAAAAGAGTCTAAAATAGAGAAAGATGTACGGTAGGCCCCTAGGTCCCGAACATGATGAGGCTATAATATAGATATAAAATTTCTTCTGATTGGAACTTATGTAGGCCGCCTACTCGAAAGAAAAAATTAGCCGCTACGTTATGAAATGAAAATTAGGCCTATATAGAAAATTTCTTTAACATGACTAATGCAGTTAAAAGAGTTGATGAATCGGGATGAGACATAAATTTGCTATCTTCAGTAGATAGCTGAAAAAAGCATGAAAAATCAAAATAAAGGCTTTCATAAACACGCGTTCTATGTGCACTACCAAAAAGGCATTTGGGCTAATGCTGATCTATTGTAAAAGAGTCTAAAGTGTAGAAAGACGTAGGTCCAGAACGTGATGAGGCTAAAATATAGATACGTCGTATAACATTTCTGAACGGGACTTAGGCCTATGTATTATATAGAAAGAAAAAATTACTCGCTACAATTAAACACGACTAATGCAGTTAAAAGAGGTGGTGGATCGGGATATCTTCAGTAGATAGCGAAAGAAAATCAAAATATACCCATTCTTAACACGAGCGAGTTCTGCGCGCGAGTTTTTTTTATTAAAAAAAGGCATTCAGCCTAATGCTGAGCTACTAAAAAGAGAAGTAGAGAAAGATGTTGGTCCAGAACATGATGAGGATATAATATTGATATAAAATTTCTACAGGGGACTTTTGTACGCTACGTGATGAAATAAAAATATCTTTAAAAAAATTCAAACATGACTAATGCAGTTAAAAGAGTTGATGAATCGAGATGAGACATTAAAAGCTATCTTCAGTAGATAGCGAAAGAAAATGAAAAATCAAAAAAATATACCCAAAGATATTCTTAACACGAGCGTATACTGCGCGAGTTAAAAAAAAAGACATTCGGCCTATCAATAATATTATATCTATAGTATACTAATGTACTAGAAAGAAAAATTAGCCGATACGTGATGAAATCTATCTATCTATCTATGTCCCATAGCAAGGAGGCCGTTGGCACTAGTGGAAGTTTTGGATGAGAAAACGGACATTTTGATGAGAAACGGCCAAAATGGTGAGAATTTAATTTTCTCATTCTTTTGGATGAGAAAATAATAATGTTTATTTCGCGGGGATTAGCAATTCTCACCAGTTTTAATAAGACAATAATGATTGACAGACACACCAGGAAGTTTCTCATCCAAAAGAATGAGAAAATTAAATTCTCACCATTTTGGCCGATTCTCATCAAAATGTCCGTTTTCTCATCCAAAACTTCCACTAGTGTAAGAAGCCACAATAAATGCGCATAATAATTTGAAAAAAGGAGTTTGTTCGTCTGCAAAGTAATTTGAAAGAAAATTGTCACGAAATAATTATAACAATAAAAAAAATTGGATGGAGTCGAACCCGCGCTGTCTATTGGAGATGACCAGCGCGCTAACCAATTGAGCTATCGGAGACCACTGGTGTTCGTATGGTTTTGTTTATTGACAAGTGTCAAAATTAATCATGATATTTAAATTGACAATATTGTGCTAAATAAGTTGAATTTCTGAAATGATCATATCGGTAATCCATATTGTTGTGAAAATATTGTGTCGATTTGTAAAACATAACGCCATGAATCCACGATATACCACCGTATTCTTAGAATAAAAGCAATTGACTATGATCAGACTTTATAGCAATGGTTTATCGATGGGATGCATTCATTTGTGTATGGTCATGATGGTGTTTCGTTGGTTTACCGTCGCATACTTAATACAAAGTCCATACAATATATTTAAATTTCATGATTAGTCTTACTTTAGGAACGAGACTGAATGCGGACATGCTTGAGTTCATGTCACGGTATGCACTATATTAAAAGGGAATCACTACTATCTCTTGATTCAGTTTACGAGTGTATACCGTGGGTTTCAAACTTCCTTACACTTTAAGACTCGATTTTCTTCGAAAAGGCCTTGAATACCGTTGTTCTATAGCCAAATAGCCATGTTTCATGTCCTAAAAGCAGCGGGTTAGTTTCAACACTTTTATTCCATTTGTAATAGCTTTTATACCCAAAAATACTTCGTAATATCACTTGAACATGTTAGCTCCGTTGATAAGTTGTCTGTCTTGTACTCAAAAAGTCCGAGTTCAATTCCTAACTATTTAATTTTTTTTTTTTTTTTTTGCTTTCTTTTTAAAATAAATAATTTCTCATATCACTGAATTTCTGTTGAAATGAAAATCTGTAGGATTTTTTTTCATAAATAAGATCACAAATAAAAGCAGAGCATCAAGTGAGCTAACACGCTGTACTTGTTCATCCATTATTGTATGTAGTCTAAAATAATGCTAACAAGTTGATTTACTCCGCTACTTCAATTGAGGTAGACAGCATATTGGAAAAAACAAGTGTGCATGGGTTCGATTCCTTTATTTGTTTTTTGATCACGAGATGTTGTGATAACTTTTATTTTCTTCTATAACTTTAATATAAGATTTTAATTGGTGGAAACAATAATTTGTCATTTTAAAACCTAACTTTTTGACAGTTAAAGTGACGAATAGTGAACTTAAACATGGCCAAAAATATGGCTTTAAGACTTTTTAAGTGACCAGTCCCTAAATTTAAAATGTAGCCATTTATATTTTTTGTGGTCAAGCATAATTATAGGATCTCTTACTGCTCTAAATTTGGTGTCAATATCATAATTACTTTTTGAGTTATAAGCAAAAAACTGAAATTAGATGATTTTTTTTCAACTTTTCAAATACATGTCTCTAAGGTACAAAAAATCCAATTTTAAAATGTGTGTTTTGGCCCATATCTCCTCAACCATAGCTTGGATTTTCATCAAATTTTACATGAAAATGGAGAAACTATTTATTTTTTCACTTATATAAAAACTATTGGATTTTCCTCACGTGATATAACGATACGGTCACTTTTTATATGCAATATCATGTATTTTACAGGGCGTGCTGTACATTATTAGCCTACGCGAACTACGTATTTTGCATAAAATGACGGTTTATTTTAAAAGACTACTGATTTAGTCGCCAGAAATACATAATATTTGTTGACATGAATTGATTGAAGTCTTTTAAAAGAGTGACTTTGGAAAAAAATTAATACTTAAATTAAAAAAAGCTAATTTGTAGACAATAATAACAAACTTTAATAATTTTCATCGTTTGCATCAAAAACGTATGTGGTATTTGCAACGAGTATATCGTGTAAATATAATTATAGTCGGCAGGAGTGGGCTTAAATTACATTTTATGACTGAAATCTATTAAAGCGCTTTCAAAGAAACTTACATTTGAAAAATAACAGCACATAAAAAGAGTAATTATTATAACATTACACATAATTCCTAAATCAGAATTTCATCTTCAGAAGATAGCAAACGTCATTGACTATTCACCTTCATATCCTATTATATAGACTAGTCGACTTCCTGCTGAGAAATAAAAGTCTTAGGTGCATTTTTTTAGTTAAAAACGGTATCTATGTTTTTAAAGTCAATTTGGGTATGCTGAATCCAACAATCATGGATACCATAAATAATTGTAATGTTTTGACATTCTAATTTGCATAAAAACAAAATAACCACCAAAATCATATTAGTATGTAAAACTCTAATTATTTTTGTGGTCATTTTGTTTGATGCAAATTAGCAGGTCAAAGCATATATTATTATTATTATTATTATTCATGGTTTATTCAATCACACTCGCAGCTAAAAGCTGAATTGCTGTGAAGCTCACATATAAAAAATACAATATACAACATGACATATAAAGGGTATTAAAGAACATCAAAAACACACATTTGACCAAACAGGCGAAACTCCCTCCCTGCAAACCTAATCCCAAAGTGGAAAAGTCCTCTGAAAAAGGAGAGGAGAAACACCCTGAGAAAAGTCTGAAAAGAGGGGGCTTCAAAAACAAAAAAAAACATTATGACCTATGAGTTGGCAATACTATCCAAAGCATAAATAAACACAAGATCGATATTGCACATAAGTTAAAGATACATTGTTCAGATGACATATATATTAAGCATTATTTAACAGGTTGACCATGTAAGGGATTGCACTATCACGATATCTATTTGTGCGCCACCTAGGAAGAGTAAGTTTGTGTCCATTTCTGAGCTCACGGCCATGTACTTTCACCCTTTCTTTGGGAAGCCATTCACGAAAAGAATCGGAATCCATGAGTTTTTGAGCAAATTCTAGGCAAATTTTTTCTCTTCTTTGTGTGAGTCTCTCAAGTGCGCAAGTACATTATTTTTGGTATCCGTGATTCATGGATTCAGCATAGGTCATGCCGATTTAAGGATGAATACAAGTAAATATAATAGTTCATGATTTAGAGATAAGTTACAACAAAAGATGAATGATCTTCAT